>NW_027526603.1:0-268341 GCF_052857255.1 Amblyomma americanum
TCGATATAAAACAATGTATCCCTTTGTTTTGAGCCAGAATAGAAGTTTTGGCGCAGTTCTGAGAGAAAAAGTTTACACCTTTTTTTCGTCTACTCTTCGACGATTTGTAAAATCGATGCTCGTGAATCTTGCTAGTTTCGATCTATAACGATGTATCCCGTTGTTTTGAGCCGGAATACAAGTTTTCGCGCAGTTCTGAGAGGAAAAGTTTACACCTTTTTCTCGTCTACTCTTCGAGGACTTGTAAAATCGATGGTCGTCAATCTTGCTAGTTTTGATTTAAAACAATGTATCTCGTTGTTTTGAGCCAGAATATAAGTTTTCGCGCTGTTCTGAAAGGAAAAGTTTACACCTTTTTTTCGTCTACTCTTCGACGACTTGTAAAATCGACGCTCGTGAATTTTTCCTACTTTCGAATTAAAACGATGTATCCCGTTGTTTTGAGCCGGAATACAAGTTTTCGCGCAGTTCTGAGAGAAAATTTTACACCTTTTCTCGTCTACTCTTCGACGATTTGTAAAATCGATGCTCGTGAATCTTGCCAGTTTCGATCTAAAATGATGTATCCTGTTGTTTTGACCCGGAATACAAGTTTTCGCGCAGTTCTGAGAGAAAAAAAGTTACACCTTTCTCTCCTCTACTCTTCGACGAGTTGTAAAATAGATGGTCGTGAATCTTGCTAGTTTTGATTTAAAACAATGTATCTCGTTGTTTTGAGCCAGAATATAAGTTTTCGCGCTGTTCTGAAAGAAAAAGTTTACACCTTTCTCTCCTCTACTCTTCGACGAGTTGTAAAATCGATGCTCGTGAATCTTCCTAGTTTCGATATAAAACGATGTATCCCGTTGTTTTGAGCCGGAATACAAGTTTTCGCGCAGTTCTGAGAGAAAAAGTTGGCACCTTTCTCTCGTCTACTCTGCGACGACTTGTAAAATCGATGCTCGTGAATCTTGCTAGTTTCAATCTAACACGATGTATCCCGTTGTTTTAAGGCGGAATACAAGTTTTCGCGCAGTTCTGAGAGAAAAAGTTTACACCTTTCTCTCGTCTACTCTTCGACGACTTGTAAAATCGATGCTCGTGAATTTTGCTTGTTTCGATCTAAAACGATGTATCCCGTTGTTTTGAGCCGGAATACAAGTTTTCGCGCAGTTCTGAGAGAAAAAGTTTACACCTTTCTCTCCTCTACTCTCCGACGACTTGTAAAATCGATGCTCGTGATTCTTGCTAGTTTCGATCTAAAACGATATATCTCGTTGTTTTGAGCCGGAAAACAAGTTTTCGCGCAGTTCTGAGAGAAAAAATTTACACCTTTTTCTCGTCTACTCTTCGACGACTTGTAAAAACGAAGCTCGTGAATTTTGCTTGTTTCGATCTAAAACGATGTATCCCGTTGTTTTGAGCCGGAATACAAGTTTTCGCGCAGTTCTGAGAGAAAACGTTTACACCTTTCTCTCCTCTACTCTTCGACGACTTGTAAAATCGATGCTCGTGATTCTTGCTAGTTTCGATATAAAACGATGTATCCCGTTGTTTTGAGCCGGAATACAAGTTTTCGCGCAGTTCTGAGAGAAAAAATTTACACCTTTCTCTCCTCTACTCTTCGACGACTTGTAAATCGACGCTCGTGAATTTTTCCTATTTTCGAATTAAAACGATGTATCCCGTTGTTTTGAGCCGGAATACAAGTTTTCGCGCAGTTCTGAGAGGAAAAGTTTACACCTTTTTCTCGTCTACTCTTCGAGGACTTGTAAAATCGATGGTCGTGAATCTTGCTAGTTTTGATTTAAAACAATGTATCTCGTTGTTTTGAACTAGAATATAAGTTTTCGCGCTGTTCTGAAAGGAAAAGTTTACACCTTTTTTTCGTCTACTCTTCGACGACTTGTAAATTCGACGCTCGTGAATTTTTCCTACTTTCGAATTAAAACGATGTATCCCGTTGTTTTGAGCCGGAATACAAGTTTTCGCGCAGTTCTGAGAGAAAATTTTACACCTTTTCTCGTCTACTCTTCGACGATTTGTAAAATCGATGCTCGTGAATCTTGCCAGTTTCGATCTAAAATGATGTATCCTGTTGTTTTGACCCGGAATACAAGTTTTCGCGCAGTTCTGAGAGAAAAAGTTTACACCTTTCTCTCCTCTACTCTTCGACGAGTTGTAAAATCGATGCTCGTGAATCTTGCTAGTTTCGATCTAACACGATGTATCCCGTTGTTTTAAGGCGGAATACAAGTTTTCGCGCAGTTCTGAGAGAAAAAGTTTACACCTTTCTCTCGTCTACTCTTCGACGACTTGTAAAATCGGTGCTCGTGAATCGTGCTAGTTTCGATCTAAAACGATGTATCCCGTTGTTTTGAGCCGGAATACATGTTTTCGCGCAGTTCTGAGAGAAAAAGTTTACACCTTTCTCTCCTCTACTCTTCGACGACTTGTTAAATCGATGCTCGTGATTCTTGCTAGTTTCGATATAAAACAATGTATCCCTTTGTTTTGAGCCAGAATAGAAGTTTTGGCGCAGTTCTGAGAGAAAAAGTTTACACCTTTTTTTCGTCTACTCTTCGACGATTTGTAAAATCGATGCTCGTGAATCTTGCTAGTTTCGATCTATAACGATGTATCCCGTTGTTTTGAGCCGGAATACAAGTTTTCGCGCAGTTTTGAGAGAAAAAATTTACACCTTTCTCTCGTCTACTCTTCGACGACTTGTAAGAACGATGCTCGTGAATTTTGCTTGTTTCGATCTAAAACGATGTATCCCGTTGTTTTGAGCCGGAATACAAGTTTTCGCGCAGTTCTGAGAGGAAAAGTTTACACCTTTTTCTCGTCTACTCTTCGAGGACTTGTAAAATCGATGGTCGTCAATCTTGCTAGTTTTGATTTAAAACAATGTATCTCGTTGTTTTGAGCCAGAATATAAGTTTTCGCGCTGTTCTGAAAGGAAAAGTTTACACCTTTTTTTCGTCTACTCTTCGACGACTTGTAAAATCGACGCTCGTGAATTTTTCCTACTTTCGAATTAAAACGATGTATCCCGTTGTTTTGAGCCGGAATACAAGTTTTCGCGCAGTTCTGAGAGAAAATTTTACACCTTTTCTCGTCTACTCTTCGACGATTTGTAAAATCGATGCTCGTGAATCTTGCCAGTTTCGATCTAAAATGATGTATCCTGTTGTTTTGACCCGGAATACAAGTTTTCGCGCAGTTCTGAGAGAAAAAAAGTTACACCTTTCTCTCCTCTACTCTTCGACGAGTTGTAAAATCGATGGTCGTGAATCTTGCTAGTTTTGATTTAAAACAATGTATCTCGTTGTTTTGAGCCAGAATATAAGTTTTCGCGCTGTTCTGAAAGAAAAAGTTTACACCTTTCTCTCCTCTACTCTTCGACGAGTTGTAAAATCGATGCTCGTGAATCTTCCTAGTTTCGATATAAAACGATGTATCCCGTTGTTTTGAGCCGGAATACAAGTTTTCGCGCAGTTCTGAGAGAAAAAGTTGGCACCTTTCTCTCGTCTACTCTGCGACGACTTGTAAAATCGATGCTCGTGAATCTTGCTAGTTTCAATCTAACACGATGTATCCCGTTGTTTTAAGGCGGAATACAAGTTTTCGCGCAGTTCCGAGAGAAAAAGTTTACACCTTTCTCTCGTCTACTCTTCGACGACTTGTAAAATCGATGCTCGTGAATTTTGCTTGTTTCGATCTAAAACGATGTATCCCGTTGTTTTGAGCCGGAATACAAGTTTTCGCGCAGTTCTGAGAGAAAAAGTTTACACCTTTCTCTCCTCTACTCTCCGACGACTTGTAAAATCGATGCTCGTGATTCTTGCTAGTTTCGATCTAAAACGATATATCTCGTTGTTTTGAGCCGGAAAACAAGTTTTCGCGCAGTTCTGAGAGAAAAAATTTACACCTTTTTCTCGTCTACTCTTCGACGACTTGTAAAAACGAAGCTCGTGAATTTTGCTTGTTTCGATCTAAAACGATGTATCCCGTTGTTTTGAGCCGGAATACAAGTTTTCGCGCAGTTCTGAGAGAAAACGTTTACACCTTTCTCTCCTCTACTCTTCGACGACTTGTAAAATCGATGCTCGTGATTCTTGCTAGTTTCGATATAAAACGATGTATCCCGTTGTTTTGAGCCGGAATACAAGTTTTCGCGCAGTTCTGAGAGAAAAAATTTACACCTTTCTCTCCTCTACTCTTCGACGACTTGTAAATCGACGCTCGTGAATTTTTCCTATTTTCGAATTAAAACGATGTATCCCGTTGTTTTGAGCCGGAATACAAGTTTTCGCGCAGTTCTGAGAGGAAAAGTTTACACCTTTTTCTCGTCTACTCTTCGAGGACTTGTAAAATCGATGGTCGTGAATCTTGCTAGTTTTGATTTAAAACAATGTATCTCGTTGTTTTGAACCAGAATATAAGTTTTCGCGCTGTTCTGAAAGGAAAAGTTTACACCTTTTTTTCGTCTACTCTTCGACGACTTGTAAATTCGACGCTCGTGAATTTTTCCTACTTTCGAATTAAAACGATGTATCCCGTTGTTTTGAGCCGGAATACAAGTTTTCGCGCAGTTCTGAGAGAAAATTTTACACCTTTTCTCGTCTACTCTTCGACGATTTGTAAAATCGATGCTCGTGAATCTTGCCAGTTTCGATCTAAAATGATGTATCCTGTTGTTTTGACCCGGAATACAAGTTTTCGCGCAGTTCTGAGAGAAAAAGTTTACACCTTTCTCTCCTCTACTCTTCGACGAGTTGTAAAATCGATGCTCGTGAATCTTGCTAGTTTCGATCTAACACGATGTATCCCGTTGTTTTAAGGCGGAATACAAGTTTTCGCGCAGTTCTGAGAGAAAAAGTTTACACCTTTCTCTCGTCTACTCTTCGACGACTTGTAAAATCGGTGCTCGTGAATCGTGCTAGTTTCGATCTAAAACGATGTATCCCGTTGTTTTGAGCCGGAATACATGTTTTCGCGCAGTTCTGAGAGAAAAAGTTTACACCTTTCTCTCCTCTACTCTTCGACGACTTGTTAAATCGATGCTCGTGATTCTTGCTAGTTTCGATATAAAACAATGTATCCCTTTGTTTTGAGCCAGAATAGAAGTTTTGGCGCAGTTCTGAGAGAAAAAGTTTACACCTTTTTTTCGTCTACTCTTCGACGATTTGTAAAATCGATGCTCGTGAATCTTGCTAGTTTCGATCTATAACGATGTATCCCGTTGTTTTGAGCCGGAATACAAGTTTTCGCGCAGTTTTGAGAGAAAAAATTTACACCTTTCTCTCGTCTACTCTTCGACGACTTGTAAGAACGATGCTCGTGAATTTTGCTTGTTTCGATCTAAAACGATGTATCCCGTTGTTTTGAGCCGGAATACAAGTTTTCGCGCAGTTCTGAGAGGAAAAGTTTACACCTTTTTCTCGTCTACTCTTCGAGGACTTGTAAAATCGATGGTCGTCAATCTTGCTAGTTTTGATTTAAAACAATGTATCTCGTTGTTTTGAGCCAGAATATAAGTTTTCGCGCTGTTCTGAAAGGAAAAGTTTACACCTTTTTTTCGTCTACTCTTCGACGACTTGTAAAATCGACGCTCGTGAATTTTTCCTACTTTCGAATTAAAACGATGTATCCCGTTGTTTTGAGCCGGAATACAAGTTTTCGCGCAGTTCTGAGAGAAAATTTTACACCTTTTCTCGTCTACTCTTCGACGATTTGTAAAATCGATGCTCGTGAATCTTGCCAGTTTCGATCTAAAATGATGTATCCTGTTGTTTTGACCCGGAATACAAGTTTTCGCGCAGTTCTGAGAGAAAAAAAGTTACACCTTTCTCTCCTCTACTCTTCGACGAGTTGTAAAATCGATGGTCGTGAATCTTGCTAGTTTTGATTTAAAACAATGTATCTCGTTGTTTTGAGCCAGAATATAAGTTTTCGCGCTGTTCTGAAAGAAAAAGTTTACACCTTTCTCTCCTCTACTCTTCGACGAGTTGTAAAATCGATGCTCGTGAATCTTCCTAGTTTCGATATAAAACGATGTATCCCGTTGTTTTGAGCCGGAATACAAGTTTTCGCGCAGTTCTGAGAGAAAAAGTTGGCACCTTTCTCTCGTCTACTCTTCGAAGACTTGTAAAATCGATGCTCGTGAATTTGGTTGTTTCGATCTAAAACGATGTATCCCGTTGTTTTGAGCCGGAATACAAGATTTCGCGCAGTTCTGAGAGAAAAAATTTACACCTTTCTCTCCTCTACTCTTCGACGACTTGTAAAATCGATGCTCGTGAATATTGCTAGTTTCGATCTAAAACGATGTATCCCGTTGTTTTGAGCCGGAATACAAGTTTTCGTGCAGTTTTGAGAGAAAAAGTTTACACCTTTCTCTCGTCTACTCTGCGACGACTTGTAAAATCGATGCTCGTGAATCTTGCTAGTTTCGATCTAACACGATGTATCCCGTTGTTTTAAGGCGGAATACAAGTTTTCGCGCAGTTCTGAGAGAAAAAGTTTACACCTTTCTCTCCTCTACTCTTCGACGACTTGTAAAATCGATGCTCGTGAATATTGCTAGTTTCGATCTAAAACGATGTATCCCGTTGTTTTGAGCCGGAATAAAGTTTTCGTGCAGTTTTGAGAGAAAAAGTTTACACCTTTCTCTCGTCTACTCTGCGACGACTTGTAAAATCGATGCTCGTGAATCTTGCTAGTTTCAATCTAACACGATGTATCCCGTTGTTTTAAGGCGGAATACAAGTTTTCGCGCAGTTCTGAGAGAAAAAGTTTACACCTTTCTCTCGTCTACTCTTCGACGACTTGTAAAATTCATGCTCGTGAATTTTGCTTGTTTCGATCTAAAACGATGTATCCCGTTGTTTTGAGCCGAAATACAAGTTTTCGCGCAGTTCTGAGAGAAAAAGTTTACACCTTTCTCTCCTCTACTCTTCGACGACTTGTAAAATTGATGCTCGTGAATATTGCTAGTTTCGATATAAAACGATGTATCCCGTTGTTTTGAGCCGGAATACAAGTTTTCGCGCTGTTCTGAAAGGAAAAGTTTACACCTTTTTTTCGTCTACTCTTCGACGACTTGTAAAATCGACGCTCGTGAATTTTTCCTACTTTCGAATTAAAACGATGTATCCCGTTGTTTTGAGCCGGAATACAAGTTTTCGCGCAGTTCTGAGAGAAGAAGTTTACACCTTTCTCTCGTCTACTCTTCGACGACTTGTAAAATCGATGCTCGTGAATTGTGCTAGTTTCAATCTAAAACAATGTATCCCGTTGTTTTGAACCGGAATACAAGTTTTCGCGCAGTTCTGAGAGAAAACGTTTGCACCTATCTCTCGTCTACTCTTCGACGACTTGTAAAATCGATGCTCGTTAATTTTGCTAGTTTCGATCTAAAACGATGTATCCTGTTGTTTTGATCCGGAATAAAAGTTTTCGCACAGTTCTGAGAGAAAAAGTTTACACCTTTTTCTCGTCTACTCTTCGACGACTTGTAAAATCGATGCTCGTGAATCTTGTTAGTTCCGGTCTAAAACGATGTATACCGTTGTTCTGAGCCGGAATACAAGTTTTCGCGCAGTTCTGAGAGAAAAAGTTTACACTTTTCTCTCGTCTACTCTTCGACGACTTGTAAAATCGATGCTCGTGAATCTTGTTAGTTTCGATCTAAAATGATGTATCCTGTTGTTTTGACCCGGAATACAAGTTTTCGCGCAGTTCTGAGAGAAAAAGTTTACACCTTTCTCTCCTCTACTCTTCGACGAGTTGTAAAATCGATGCTCGTGAATCTTGCTAGTTTCAATCTGAAACGATGTATCTCGTTGTTTTGAGCTGGAATACAAGTTTTCGCGCAGTTCTGAGAGAAAAAGTTGGCACCTTTCTCTCGTCTACGCTTCGAAGACTTGTAAAATCGATGCTCGTGAATCCTGCTAGTTTCGATCTAAAACGATATATCCCTTTGTTTTGAGCCGGAATACAAGTTTTCACGCAGATCTGAGAGAAAACGTTTACACCTTTCTCTCGTCTACTCTTCGACGACTTGTAAAATCTATGCTCGTGAATTTGGTTGTTTCGATCTAAAACGATGTATCCCGTTGTTTTGAGCCGGAATACAAGTTTTCGCGCAGTTCTGAGAGAAGAATTTTACACCTTTCTCCCGTCTACTCTTCGAAGACTTGCAAAATCGATGCTCGTGAATCTTGCTAGTTTCGATCGAAAACGATGTATCCCGTTGTTTCGAGACGGAATACAAGTTTTCGCGCAGTTCTGAGAGAAAAAGTTTACACCTTTTTCTCGTCTACTCTTCGAGGACTTGTAAAATCGATGGTCGTGAATCTTGCTAGTTTTTGATTTAAAACAATGTATCTCGTTGTTTTGAGCCAGAATATAAGTTTGCGCGCTGTTCTGAAAGAAAAAGTTTACACCTTTCTCTCCTCTACTCTTCGACGAGTTGTAAAATCGATGCTCGTGAATCTTGCTAGTTTCGATATAAAACGATGTATCCCGTTGTTTTGAGCCGGAATACAAGTTTTCGCGCAGTTCTGAGAGAAAAAGTTGGCACCTTTCTCTCGTCTACTCTTCGAAGACTTGTAAAATCGATGCTCGTGAATCCTGCTAGTTTCGATCTAAAACGATATATCCCTTTGTTTTGAGCCGGAAAACAAGTTTTCCCGCAGTTCTGAGAGAAAACGTTTACACCTTTCTCTCGTCTACTCTTCGACGACTTGTAAAATCGATGCTCGTGAATTTGGTTGTTTCGATCTAAAACGATGTATCCCGTTGTTTTGTTCCGGAATACAAGTTTTCGCGCAGTTCTGAGAGAAAAAATTTACACCTTTCTCTCCTCTACTCTTCGACGACTTGTAAAATCGATGCTCGTGAATATTGCTAGTTTCGATCTAAAACAATGTATCCCGTTGTTGTGAGCCGGAATACAAGTTTTCGTGCAGTTTTGAGAGAAAAAGTTTACACCTTTCTCTCGTCTACTCTGCGACGACTTGTAAAATCGATGCTCGTGAATCTTGCTAGTTTTGATCTAACACGATGTATCCCGTTGTTTTAAGGCGGAATACAAGTTTTCGCGCAGTTCTGAGAGAAAAAGTTTACACCTTTCTCTCGTCTACTCTTCGACGACTTGTAAAATCGATGCTCGTGAATTTTGCTTGTTTCGATCTAAAACGATGTATCCCGTTGTTTTGAGCCGGAATACAAGTTTTCGCGCAGTTCTGAGAGAAAAAGTTTACACCTTTCTCTCCTCTACTCTTCGACGACTTGTAAAATCGATGCTCGTGATTCTTGCTAGTTTCGATCTAAAACGATATATCTCGTTGTTTTGAGCCGGAAAACAAGTTTTCGCGCAGTTCTGAGAGAAAAAATATACACCTTTTTCTCGTCTACTCTTCGACGACTTGTAAAAACGATGCTCGTGAATTTTGCTTGTTTCGATCTAAAACGATGTATCCCGCTGTTTTGAGCCGGAATACAAATTTTCGCGCAGTTCTGAGAGAAAAAGTTTGCACCTTTCTCTCGTCTACTCTTCGACGACTTGTAAAATCGGTGCTCGTGAATCGTGCTAGTTTCGATCTAAAACGATGTATCCCGTTGTTTTGAGCCGGAATACATGTTTTCGCGCAGTTCTGAGAGAAAAAGTTTACACCTTTCTCTCCTCTACTCTTCGACGACTTGTTAAATCGATGCTCGTGATTCTTGCTAGTTTCGATATAAAACAATGTATCCCTTTGTTTTGAGCCAGAATAGAAGTTTTCGCGCAGTTCTGAGAGAAAAAGTTTACACCTTTTTTTCGTCTACTCTTCGACGATTTGTAAAATCGATGCTCGTGAATCTTGCTAGTTTCGATCTATAACGATGTATCCCGTTGTTTTGAGCCGGAATACAAGTTTTCGCGCAGTTCTGAGAGAAAAATTTACACCTTTCTCTCGTCTACTCTTCGACGACTTGTAAGAACGATGCTCGTGAATTTTGCTTGTTTCGATCTAAAACGATGTATCCCGTTGCTTTGAGCCGGAATACAAGTTTTCGCGCAGTTCTGAAAGAAAAAATTTACACCTTTCTCTCGTCTACTCTTCGACGACTTGTAAAATCGATGCTCGTGAATCTTGCTAGTTTCGATATTAAACGATGTATCTCGTTGTTTTGAGCCAGAATACAAGTTTTCGCGCAGTTCTGAGAGAAACGTTTACACCTTTCTCTCCTCTACTCTTTGACGACATGTAAAATCGATGCTCGTGAATCTTGCTAGTTTCGATCTATAACGATGTATCCCGTTGTTTTGAGCCGGAATACAAGTTTTCGCGCAGCTCTGAGAGAAAAAATTTACACATTTCTCTCGTCTACTCTTCGACGACTTGTAAAATCGATGCTCGTGAATCGTGCTAGTTTCAATCTAAAATGATGTATCCTGTTGTTTTGACCCGGAATACAAGTTTTCGCGCAGTTCTGAGAGAAAAAGTTTACACCTTTCTCTCCTCTACTCTTCGACGAGTTGTAAAATCGATGCTCGTGAATCTTGCTAGTTTCAATCTGAAACGATGTATCTCGTTGTTTTGAGCTGGAATACAAGTTTTCGCGCAGTTCTGAGAGAAAAAGTTGGCACCTTTCTCTCGTCTACGCTTCGAAGACTTGTAAAATCGATGCTCGTGAATCCTGCTAGTTTCGATCTAAAACGATATATCCCTTTGTTTTGAGCCGGAATACAAGTTTTCACGCAGATCTGAGAGAAAACGTTTACACCTTTCTCTCGTCTACTCTTCGACGACTTGTAAAATCTATGCTCGTGAATTTGGTTGTTTCGATCTAAAACGATGTATCCCGTTGTTTTGAGCCGGAATACAAGTTTTCGCGCAGTTCTGAGAGAAGAATTTTACACCTTTCTCCCGTCTACTCTTCGAAGACTTGCAAAATCGATGCTCGTGAATCTTGCTAGTTTCGATCGAAAACGATGTATCCCGTTGTTTCGAGACGGAATACAAGTTTTCGCGCAGTTCTGAGAGAAAAAGTTTACACCTTTTTCTCGTCTACTCTTCGAGGACTTGTAAAATCGATGGTCGTGAATCTTGCTAGTTTTTGATTTAAAACAATGTATCTCGTTGTTTTGAGCCAGAATATAAGTTTGCGCGCTGTTCTGAAAGAAAAAGTTTACACCTTTCTCTCCTCTACTCTTCGACGAGTTGTAAAATCGATGCTCGTGAATCTTGCTAGTTTCGATATAAAACGATGTATCCCGTTGTTTTGAGCCGGAATACAAGTTTTCGCGCAGTTCTGAGAGAAAAAGTTGGCACCTTTCTCTCGTCTACTCTTCGAAGACTTGTAAAATCGATGCTCGTGAATCCTGCTAGTTTCGATCTAAAACGATATATCCCTTTGTTTTGAGCCGGAAAACAAGTTTTCCCGCAGTTCTGAGAGAAAACGTTTACACCTTTCTCTCGTCTACTCTTCGACGACTTGTAAAATCGATGCTCGTGAATTTGGTTGTTTCGATCTAAAACGATGTATCCCGTTGTTTTGTTCCGGAATACAAGTTTTCGCGCAGTTCTGAGAGAAAAAATTTACACCTTTCTCTCCTCTACTCTTCGACGACTTGTAAAATCGATGCTCGTGAATATTGCTAGTTTCGATCTAAAACAATGTATCCCGTTGTTGTGAGCCGGAATACAAGTTTTCGTGCAGTTTTGAGAGAAAAAGTTTACACCTTTCTCTCGTCTACTCTGCGACGACTTGTAAAATCGATGCTCGTGAATCTTGCTAGTTTTGATCTAACACGATGTATCCCGTTGTTTTAAGGCGGAATACAAGTTTTCGCGCAGTTCTGAGAGAAAAAGTTTACACCTTTCTCTCGTCTACTCTTCGACGACTTGTAAAATCGATGCTCGTGAATTTTGCTTGTTTCGATCTAAAACGATGTATCCCGTTGTTTTGAGCCGGAATACAAGTTTTCGCGCAGTTCTGAGAGAAAAAGTTTACACCTTTCTCTCCTCTACTCTTCGACGACTTGTAAAATCGATGCTCGTGATTCTTGCTAGTTTCGATCTAAAACGATATATCTCGTTGTTTTGAGCCGGAAAACAAGTTTTCGCGCAGTTCTGAGAGAAAAAATATACACCTTTTTCTCGTCTACTCTTCGACGACTTGTAAAAACGATGCTCGTGAATTTTGCTTGTTTCGATCTAAAACGATGTATCCCGCTGTTTTGAGCCGGAATACAAATTTTCGCGCAGTTCTGAGAGAAAAAGTTTGCACCTTTCTCTCGTCTACTCTTCGACGACTTGTAAAATCGGTGCTCGTGAATCGTGCTAGTTTCGATCTAAAACGATGTATCCCGTTGTTTTGAGCCGGAATACATGTTTTCGCGCAGTTCTGAGAGAAAAAGTTTACACCTTTCTCTCCTCTACTCTTCGACGACTTGTTAAATCGATGCTCGTGATTCTTGCTAGTTTCGATATAAAACAATGTATCCCTTTGTTTTGAGCCAGAATAGAAGTTTTCGCGCAGTTCTGAGAGAAAAAGTTTACACCTTTTTTTCGTCTACTCTTCGACGATTTGTAAAATCGATGCTCGTGAATCTTGCTAGTTTCGATCTATAACGATGTATCCCGTTGTTTTGAGCCGGAATACAAGTTTTCGCGCCGTTCTGAGAGAAAAATTTACACCTTTCTCTCGTCTACTCTTCGACGACTTGTAAGAACGATGCTCGTGAATTTTGCTTGTTTCGATCTAAAACGATGTATCCCGTTGCTTTGAGCCGGAATACAAGTTTTCGCGCAGTTCTGAAAGAAAAATATTACACCTTTCTCTCGTCTACTCTTCGACGACTTGTAAAATCGATGCTCGTGAATCTTGCTAGTTTCGATATTAAACGATGTATCTCGTTGTTTTGAGCCAGAATACAAGTTTTCGCGCAGTTCTGAGAGAAACGTTTACACCTTTCTCTCCTCTACTCTTTGACGACATGTAAAATCGATGCTCGTGAATCTTGCTAGTTTCGATCTATAACGATGTATCCCGTTGTTTTGAGCCGGAATACAAGTTTTCGCGCAGCTCTGAGAGAAAAAATTTACACATTTCTCTCGTCTACTCTTCGACGACTTGTAAAATCGATGCTCGTGAATCGTGCTAGTTTCAATCTAAAACGATGTATCCCGTTGTTTTGAGCCGGAATACATGTTTTCGCGCAGTTCTGAGAGAAAAAATTTACACCTTTTTTTCGTCTACTCTTCGACGACTTGTAAAATCGATGCTCGTGAATCTTACTAGTCTCGATCTAAAACGATGTATCCCTTTGTTTTGAGCCGGATTACAAGTTTTCGCGCAGTTCTGAGAGAAAAAGTTTGCACCTTTCTCTCGTCTACTCTTCGACGACTTGTAAAATCGATGCCCGTGATGCTGGCTAGTTTCGATCTAAAACTATGTATCCCTTTGTTTTGAGCCGGAATAGAAGTTTTCGCGCAGTTCTGGGAGAAAAAATTTACACCTTTTTCTCGTTTACTCTTCGACGACTTGTAAAAACGATGCTCGTGAATTTTGCTAGTTTCGATATAAAACAATGTATCCCTTTGTTTTGAGCCGGAATAGAAGTTTTCGCGGATTCCTGAGAGAAAAAATTTCCACCTTTCTCTCGTCTACTCTTCGACGACTTGTAAAAACGATGCTCGTGAATTTTGCTTGTTTCGATCTAAAACGATGTATCCCGTTGTTTTGAGCCGGAATACAAGTTTTCGCGCAGTTCTTAGAGGAAAAGTTTGCACCTTTCTCTCGTCTACTCTTCGACGACTTGTAAAATCGATGCTCGTGAATCGTGCTAGTTTCGATCTAAAACGATGAATCCCGTTGTTTTGAGCCGGAATAGAAGTTTTCGCGCAGTTCATTGAGGAAAAGTTTGCACCTTTCTCTCGTCTACTCTTCGACGACTTGTAAAATCGATGCTCGTGAATCGTGCTAGTTTCGATCTAAAACGATGTATCCCGTTGTTTTGAGCCGGAATACATGTTTTCGCGCAGTTCTGAGAGAAAAAGTTTACACCTTTCTCTCCTCTACTCTTCGACGACTTGTTAAATCGATGCTCGTGATTCTTGCTAGTTTCGATATAAAACAATGTATCTCTTTGTTTTGAGCCAGAATAGAAGTTTTCGCGCAGTTCTGAGAGAAAAAGTTTACACCTTTTTTTCGTCTACTCTTCGAAAATTTGTAAAATCGATGCTCGTGAATTTGGTTGTTTCGATCTAAAACGATGTATCCCGTTGTTTTGAGCCGGAATACAAGATTTCGCGCAGTTCTGAGAGAAAAAATTTACACCTTTCTCTCCTCTACTCTTCGACGACTTGTAAAATCGATGCTCGTGAATATTGCTAGTTTCGATCTAAAACGATGTATCCCGTTGTTTTGAGCCGGAATACAAGTTTTCGTGCAGTTTTGAGAGAAAAAGTTTACACCTTTCTCTCGTCTACTCTGCGACGACTTGTAAAATCGATGCTCGTGAATCTTGCTAGTTTCGACCTAACACGATGTATCCCGTTGTTTTAAGGCGGAATACAAGTTTTCGCGCAGTTCTGAGAGAAAAAGTTTACACCTTTCTCTCCTCTACTCTTCGACGACTTGTAAAATCGATGCTCGTGAATATTGCTAGTTTCGATCTAAAACGATGTATCCCGTTGTTTTGAGCCAGAATACAAGTTTTCGTGCAGTTTTGAGAGAAAAAGTTTACACCTTTCTCTCGTCTACTCTGCGACGACTTGTAAAATCGATGCTCGTGAATCTTGCTAGTTTCGATCTAACACGATGTATCCCATTGTTTTAGGGCGGAATACAAGTTTTCGCGCAGTTCTGAGAGAAAGAGTTTACACCTTTCTCTCGTCTACTCTTCGACGACTTGTAAAATCGATGCTCGTGAATTTTGCTTGTTTCGATCTAAAACGATGTATCCCGTTGTTTTGAGCCGGAATACAAGTTTTCGCGCAGTTCTGAGAGAAAAAGTTTACACCTTTCTCTCCTCTACTCTTCGACGACTTGTAAAATTGATGCTCGTGATTCTTGCTAGTTTCGATCTAAAACGATATATCTCGTTGTTTTGAGCCGGAAAACAAGTTTTCGCGCAGTTCTGAGAGAAAAAATTTACACCTTTCTCTCCTCTACTCTTCGACGACTTGTAAAATTGACGCTCGTGAATATTGCTAGTTTCGATCTAAAACGATGTATCTCGTTGTTTTGAGCCGGAATACAAGTTTTCGTGCAGTTTTGAGAGAAAAAGTTTACACCTTTCTCTCGTCTACTCTGCGACGACTTGTAAAATCGATGCTCGTGAATCTTGTGAGTTTCGATCTAACACGATGTATCCCGTTGTTTTAAGGCGGAATACAAGTTTTCGCGCAGTTCTGAGAGAAAAAGTTTACACCTTTCTCTCGTCTACTCTTCGACGACTTGTAAAATCGATGCTCGTGAATTTTGCTTGTTTCAATCTAAAACGATGTATCCCGTTGTTTTGAGCCGGAATACAAGTTTTCGCGCAGTTCTGAGAGAAAACGTTTACACCTTTCTCTCCTCTACTCTTCGACGACTTGTAAAATCGATGCTCGTGATTCTTGCTAGTTTCGATATAAAACGATGTATCCCGTTGTTTTGAGCCGGAATACAAGTTTTCGCGCTGTTCTGAAAGGAAAAGTTTACACCTTTTTTTCGTCTACTCTTCGACGACTTGTAAAATCGACGCTCGTGAATTTTTCCTACTTTCGAATTAAAACGATGTATCCCGTTGTTTTGAGCCGGAATACAAGTTTTCGCGCAGTTCTGAGAGAAGAAGTTTACACCTTTCTCTCGTCTACTCTTCGACGACTTGTAAAATCGATGCTCGTGAATTTTGCTAGTTTCAATCTAAAACAATGTATCCCGTTGTTTTGAACCGGAATACAAGTTTTCGCGCAGTTCTGAGAGAAAACGTTTGCACCTATCTCTCGTCTACTCTTCGACGACTTGTAAAATCGATGCTCGTTAATTTTGCTAGTTTCGATCTAAAACGATGTATCCTGTTGTTTTGATCCGGAATAAAAGTTTTCGCACAGTTCTGAGAGAAAAAGTTTACACCTTTTTCTCGTCTACTCTTCGACGACTTGTAAAATCGATGCTCGTGAATCTTGTTAGTTTCGGTCTAAAACGATGTATTCCGTTGTTCTGAGCCGGAATACAAGTTTTCGCGCAGTTCTGAGAGAAAAAGTTTACACTTTTCTCTCGTCTACTCTTCGACGACTTGTAAAATCGATGCTCGTGAATCTTGTTAGTTTCGATCTAAAATGATGTATCCTGTTGTTTTGACCCGGAATACAAGTTTTCGCGCAGTTCTGAGAGAAAAAGTTTACACCTTTCTCTCCTCTACTCTTCGACGAGTTGTAAAATCGATGCTCGTGAATCTTGCTAGTTTCAATCTGAAACGGTGTATCCCGTTGTTTTGAGCTGGAATACAAGTTTTCGCGCAGTTCTGAGAGCAAAGTTGGCACCTTTCTCTCGTCTACGCTTCGAAGACTTGTAAAATCGATGCTCGTGAATCCTGCTAGTTTCGATCTAAAACGATATATCCCTTTGTTTTGAGCCGGAATACAAGTTTTCACGCAGTTCTGAGAGAAAACGTTTACACCTTTCTCTCGTCTACTCTTCGACGACTTGTAAAATCTATGCTCGTGAATTTGGTTGTTTCGATCTAAAACGATGTATCCCGTTGTTTTGAGCCGGAATACAAGTTTTCGCGCAGTTCTGAGAGAAGAATTTTACACCTTTCTCCCGTCTACTCTTCGAAGACTTGCAAAATCGATGCTCGTGAATCTTGCTAGTTTCGATCGAAAACGATGTATCCCGTTGTTTTGAGACGGAATACAAGTTTTCGCGCAGTTCTGAGAGAAAAAGTTTACACCTTTTTCTCGTCTACTCTTCGAGGACTTGTAAAATCGATGGTCGTGAATCTTGCTAGTTTTGATTTAAAACAATGTATCTCGTTGTTTTGAGCCAGAATATAAGTTTTCGCGCTGTTCTGAAAGAAAAAGTTTACACCTTTCTCTCTACTCTTCGACGAGTTGTAAAATCGATGCTCGTGAATCTTGCTAGTTTTGATATAAAACGATGTATCCCGTTGTTTTGAGCCGGAATACAAGTTTTCGCGCAGTTCTGAGAGAAAAAGTTGGCACCTTTCTCTCGTCTACTCTTCGAAGACTTGTAAAATCGATGCTCGTGAATTCTGCTAGTTTCGATCTAAAACGATATATCCCTTTGTTTTGAGCCGGAATACAAGTTTTCCCGCAGTTCTGAGAGAAAACGTTTACACCTTTCTCTCGTCTACTCTTCGACGACTTGTAAAATTGATGCTCGTGAATTTGGTTGTTTCGATCTAAAACGATGTATCCCGTTGTTTTGTTCCGGAATACAAGTTTTCGCGCAGTTCTGAGAGAAAAAATTTACACCTTTCTCTCCTACTCTTCGACGACTTGTAAAATCGATGCTCGTGAATATTGCTAGTTTCGATCTAAAACAATGTATCCCGTTGTTTTGAGCCGGAATACAAGTTTTCGTGCAGTTTTGAGAGAAAAAGTTTACACCTTTCTCTCGTCTACTCTGCGACGACTTGTAAAATCGATGCTCGTGAATCTTGCTGGTTTCGATCTAACACGATGTATCCCGTTGTTTTAAGGCGGAATACAAGTTTTCGCGCAGTTCTGAGAGAAAAAGTTTACACCTTTCTCTCGTCTACTCTTCGACGACTTGTAAAATCGATGCTCGTGAATTTTGCTTGTTTCGATCTAAAACGATGTATCCCGTTGTTTTGAGCCGGAATACAAGTTTTCGCGCAGTTCTGAGAGAAAAAGTTTACACCTTTCTCTCCTCTACTCTTCGATGACTTGTAAAATCGATGCTCGTGATTCTTGCTAGTTTCGATCTAAAACGATATATCTCGTTGTTTTGAGCCGGAAAACAAGTTTTCGCGCAGTTCTGAGAGAAAAAATTTACACCTTTTTCTCGTCTACTCTTCGACGACTTGCAAAAACGATGCTCGTGAATTTTGCTTGTTTCGATCTAAAACGATGTATCCCGTTGTTTTGAGCCGGAATACAAATTTTCGCGCTGTTCTGAGAGAAAAAGTTTGCACCTTTCTCTCGTCTACTCTTCGACGACTTGTAAAATCGGTGCTCGTGAATCGTGCTAGTTTCGATCGAAAACGATGTATCCCGTTGTTTTGAGACGGAATACAAGTTTTCGCGCAGTTCTGAGAGAAAAAGTTTACACCTTTTTTTCGTCTACTCTTCGACGATTTGTAAAATCGATGCTCGTGAATCTTGCTAGTTTCGATCTATAACGATGTATCCCGTTGTTTTGAGCCGGAATACAAGTTTTCGCGCAGTTCTGAGAGAAAAAATTTACACCTTTCTCTCGTCTACTCTTCGACGACTTGTAAGAACGATGCTCGTGAATTTTGCTTGTTTCGATCTAAAACGATGTATCCCGTTGTTTTGAGCCGGAATACAAGTTTTCGCGCAGTTCTGAGAGAAAAAATTTACACCTTTCTCTCGTCTACTCTTCGACGACTTGTAAAAACGATGCTCGTGAATTTTGCTTGTTTCGATCTAAAACGATGTATCCCGTTGTTTTGAGCCGGAATACAAGTTTTCGCGCAGTTCTGAGAGAATAATTTTACACCTTTCTCTCGTCTACTCTCCGAAGACTTGCAAAATCGATGCTCGTGAATCTTACTAGTTTCGATCTAAAACGATGTATCCCGTTGTTTTGAGCCGGAATACAAGTTTTCGCGCAGTTCTGAGAGAAAAAGTTTGCACCTTTCTCTCGTCTACTCTTCGACGACTTGTAAAATCGATGCCCGTGAATCTGGCTAGTTTCGATCTAAAACTATGTATCCCTTTGTTTTGAGCCGGAATACAAGTTTTCACGCAGTTCTGAGAGAAAAAGTTTACACCTTTCCCTCGTCTACTCTTCGACGACTTGTAAAGTCGCTGCTCGTGAATCTTGCTAGTTTCGATTTAAAACGATGTATCCCTTTGTTTTTAGCCGGAATAGAAGTTTTCGCGCAGTTCTGAGAGAAAAAATATACACCTTTTTTTCATCTACTCTTCGACGACTTGTAAAAACGATGCTCGTGAATTTTGCTTGTTTCGATCTAAAACGATGTATCCCGTTGTTTTGAGCCGGAATACAAGTTTTCACGCAGTTCTGAGAGAAAAAGTTTACACCTTTCTCTCGTCTACTCTTCGACGACTTGTAAAGTCGCTGCTCGTGAATCTTGCTAGTTTCGATTTAAAACGATGTATCCCTTTGTTTTTAGCCTGAATAGAAGTTTTCGCGCAGTTCTGAGAGAAAAAATATACACCTTTTTTTCATCTACTCTTCGACGACTTGTAAAAACGATGCTCGTGAATTTTGCTTGTTTCGATCTAAAACGATGTATCCCGTTGTTTTGAGCCGGTATACAAGTTTTCGCGCAGTTCTGAGAGAAGAATTTTACACCTTTCTCTCGTCTACTCTTCGAAGAATTGCAAAATCGATGCTCGTGAATCTTGCTAGTTTCGATCTAAAACGATGTATCCCGTTGTTTTGAGCCGGAATACCAGTTTTCGCGCAGTTCTGACAGAAAACGTTTACACCTTTCTCTCGTCTACTCTTCGACGACTTGTAAAATTGATGCTCGTGAATCTGGCTAGTTTCGATCTAAAACGATGTATCTCGTTGTTTTGAGCCGGAAAACAAGTTTTCGCGCAGTTCTGAGAGAAAAAATTTACACCTTTTTCTCGTCTACTCTTCGACGACTTGTAAAAACGATGCTCATGAATTTTGCTTGTTTCGATCTAAAACGATGTATCCCGTTGTTTTGAGCCGGAATACAAGTTTTCGCGCAGTTCTTAGAGGAAAAGTTTGCACCTTTCTCTCGTCTACTCTTCGACGACTTGTAAAATCGATGCTCGCGAATCGTGCTAGTTTCGATCTAAAACGATGAATCCCGTTGTTTTGAGCCGGAATAGAAGTTTTCGCGCAGTTCATTGAGGAAAAGTTTGCACCTTTCTCTCGTCTACTCTTCGACGACTTGTAAAATCGATGCTCGTGAATCGTGCTAGTTTCGATCTAAAACGATGTATCCCGTTGTTTTGAGCCGGAATACATGTTTTCGCGCAGTTCTGAGAGAAAAAATTTACACCTTTTTTTCGTCTACTCTTCGACGACTTGTAAAATCGATGCTCTTGAATCTTGCTAGTTTCGATCTATAACGATGTATCCCGTTGTTTTGAGCCAGAATACAAGTTTTCGCGCAGTTCTGAGAGAAAAAATTTACACCTTTTTCTCGTCTACTCTTCGACGACTTGTAAAAACGATGCTCGTGAATTTTGCTTGTTTCGATCTAAAACGATGTATCCCGTTGTTTTGAGCCGGAATACAAGTTTTCGCGCAGTTCTGAGAGAATAATTTTACACCTTTCTCTCGTCTACTCTCCGAAGACCTGCAAAATCGATGCTCGTGAATCTTACTAGTTTCGATCTAAAACGATGTATCCCGTTGTTTTGAGCCGGAATACAAGTTTTCGCGCAGTTCTGAGAGAAAAAGTTTGCACCTTTCTCTCGTCTACTCTTCGACGACTTGTAAAATCGATGCCCGTGAATCTGGCTAGTTTCGATCTAAAACTATGTATCCCTTTGTTTTGAGCCGGAATACAAGTTTTCACGCAGTTCTGAGAGAAAAAGTTTACACCTTTCTCTCGTCTACTCTTCGACGACTTGTAAAGTCGCTGCTCGTGAATCTTGCTAGTTTCGATTTAAAACGATGTATCCCTTTGTTTTTAGCCGGAATAGAAGTTTTCGCGCAGTTCTGAGAGAAAAAATTTATACCTTTTTTTCATCTACTCTTCGACGACTTGTAAAAACGATGCTCGTGAATTTTGCTTGTTTCGATCTAAAACGATGTATCCCGTTGTTTTGAGCCGGAATACAAGTTTTCACGCAGTTCTGAGAGAAAAAGTTTACACCTTTCTCTCGTCTACTCTTCGACGACTTGTAAAGTCGCTGCTCGTGAATCTTGCTAGTTTCGATTTAAAACGATGTATCCCTTTGTTTTTAGCCTGAATAGAAGTTTTCGCGCAGTTCTGAGAGAAAAAATATACACCTTTTTTTCATCTACTCTTCGACGACTTGTAAAAACGATGCTCGTGAATTTTGCTTGTTTCGATCTAAAACGATGTATCCCGTTGTTTTGAGCCGGTATACAAGTTTTCGCGCAGTTCTGAGAGAAGAATTTTACACCTTTCTCTCGTCTACTCTTCGAAGAATTGCAAAATCGATGCTCGTGAATCTTGCTAGTTTCGATCTAAAACGATGTATCCCGTTGTTTTGAGCCGGAATACCAGTTTTCGCGCAGTTCTGACAGAAAACGTTTACACCTTTCTCTCGTCTACTCTTCGACGACTTGTAAAATTGATGCTCGTGAATCTGGCTAGTTTCGATCTAAAACGATGTATCTCGTTGTTTTGAGCCGGAAAACAAGTTTTCGCGCAGTTCTGAGAGAAAAAATTTACACCTTTTTCTCGTCTACTCTTCGACGACTTGTAAAAACGATGCTCATGAATTTTGCTTGTTTCGATCTAAAACGATGTATCCCGTTGTTTTGAGCCGGAATACAAGTTTTCGCGCAGTTCTTAGAGGAAAAGTTTGCACCTTTCTCTCGTCTACTCTTCGACGACTTGTAAAATCGATGCTCGCGAATCGTGCTAGTTTCGATCTAAAACGATGAATCCCGTTGTTTTGAGCCGGAATAGAAGTTTTCGCGCAGTTCATTGAGGAAAAGTTTGCACCTTTCTCTCGTCTACTCTTCGACGACTTGTAAAATCGATGCTCGTGAATCGTGCTAGTTTCGATCTAAAACGATGTATCCCGTTGTTTTGAGCCGGAATACATGTTTTCGCGCAGTTCTGAGAGAAAAAATTTACACCTTTTTTTCGTCTACTCTTCGACGACTTGTAAAATCGATGCTCTTGAATCTTGCTAGTTTCGATCTATAACGATGTATCCCGTTGTTTTGAGCCAGAATACAAGTTTTCGCGCAGTTCTGAGAGAAAAAATTTACACCTTTTTCTCGTCTACTCTTCGACGACTTGTAAAAACGATGCTCGTGAATTTTGCTTGTTTCGATCTAAAACGATGTATCCCGTTGTTTTGAGCCGGAATACAAGTTTTCGCGCAGTTCTGAGAGAATAATTTTACACCTTTCTCTCGTCTACTCTCCGAAGACCTGCAAAATCGATGCTCGTGAATCTTACTAGTTTCGATCTAAAACGATGTATCCCGTTGTTTTGAGCCGGAATACAAGTTTTCGCGCAGTTCTGAGAGAAAAAGTTTGCACCTTTCTCTCGTCTACTCTTCGACGACTTGTAAAATCGATGCCCGTGAATCTGGCTAGTTTCGATCTAAAACTATGTATCCCTTTGTTTTGAGCCGGAATACAAGTTTTCACGCAGTTCTGAGAGAAAAAGTTTACACCTTTCTCTCGTCTACTCTTCGACGACTTGTAAAGTCGCTGCTCGTGAATCTTGCTAGTTTCGATTTAAAACGATGTATCCCTTTGTTTTTAGCCGGAATAGAAGTTTTCGCGCAGTTCTGAGAGAAAAAATTTATACCTTTTTTTCATCTACTCTTCGACGACTTGTAAAAACGATGCTCGTGAATTTTGCTTGTTTCGATCTAAAACGATGTATCCCGTTGTTTTGAGCCGGAATACAAGTTTTCGCGCAGTTCTGAGAGAAGAATTTTACACCTTTCTCTCGTCTACTCTTCGAAGACTTGCAAAATCGATGCTCGTGAATCTGGCTAGTTTCGATCTAAAACTGTGTATCCCTTTGTTTTGAGCCGGTATACAAGTTTTCGCGCAGTTCTGAGAGAAGAATTTTACACCTTCCTCTCGTCTACTCTTCGAAGAATTGCAAAATCGATGCTCGTGAATCTTGCTAGTTTCGATCTAAAACGATGTATCCCGTTGTTTTGAGCCGGAATACCAGTTTTCGCGCAGTTCTGACAGAAAACGTTTACACCTTTCTCTCGTCTACTCTTCGACGACTTGTAAAATTGATGCTCGTGAATCTGGCTAGTTTCGATCTAAAACGATGTATCTCGTTGTTTTGAGCCGGAAAGCAAGTTTTCGCGCAGTTCTGAGAGAAAAAATTTACACCTTTTTCTCGTCTACTCTTCGACGACTTGTAAAAACGATGCTCGTGAATTTTGCTCGTTTCGATCTAAAACGATGTATCCCGTTGTTTTGAGCCGGAATACAAATTTTCGCGCAGTTCTGAGAGAAAAAGTTTGCACCTTTCTCTCGTCTACTCTTCGACGACTTGTAAAATCGGTGCTCGTGAATCGTGCTAGTTTTGATCTAAAACGATGTATCCCGTTGTTTTGAGCCGGAATACCTGTTTTCGCGCAGTTCTGAGAGAAAAAGTTTACACCTTTCTCTCCTCTACTCTTCGGCGACTTGTTAAATCGATGCCCGTGATTCTTGCTAGTTTCGATATAAAACAATGTATCCCTTTGTTTGAGCCGGAATAGAAGTTTTCGCGCAGTTCTGAGAGAAAAAATTTAAACCTTTTTTTCGTCTACTCTTCGACGACTTGTAAAATCGATGCTCGTGAATCGTGCTAGTTTCGATCTAAAACGATGTATCCCGTTGTTTTGAGCCGGAATACAAGTTTTCGCGCAGTTCTGAGAGAAAAAGTTTGCACCTTTCTCTCGTCTACTCTTCGACGACTTGTAAAATCGATGCCCGTGAATCTGGCTAGTTTCGATCTAAAACTATGTATCCCTTTGTTTTGAGCCGGAATACAAGTTTTCACGCAGTTCTGAGAGAAAAAGTTTACACCTTTCTCTCGTCTACTCTTCGAAGAATTGCAAAATCGATGCTCGTGAATCTTGCTAGTTTCGATCTAAAACGATGTATCCCGTTGTTTTGAGCCGGAATACCAGTTTTCGCGCAGTTCTGAGAGAAAAAGTTTACACCTTTCTCTCGTCTACTCTTCGACGACTTGTAAAGTCGATGCTCGTGAATCTTGCTAGTTTCGATTTAAAACGATGTATCTCTTTGTTTTTAGCCGGAATAGAAGTTTTCGAGCAGTTCTGAGAGAAAAAATTTACACCTTTTTTTCATCTACTCTTCGACGACTTGTAAAAACGATGCTCGTGAATTTTGCTTGTTTCGATCTAAAACAATGTATCCCGTTGTTTTGAGCCGGAATACAAGTTTTCGCGCAGTTCTGAGAGAAGAATTTTACACCTTTCTCTCGTCTACTCTTCGATGACTTGCAAAATTGATGCTCGTGAATCTGGCTAGTTTCGATCTAAAACTGTGTATCCCTTTGTTTTGAGCCGGTATACAAGTTTTCGCGCAGTTCTGAGAGAAGAGTTTTACACCTTTCTCTCGTCTACTCTTCGAAGAATTGCAAAATCGATGCTCGTGAATCTTGCTAGTTTCGATCTAAAACGATGTATCCCGTTGTTTTGAGCCGGAATACCAGTTTTCGCGCAGTTCTGAGAGAAAAAGTTTACACCTTTCTCTCGTCTACTCTTCGACGACTTGTAAAATTGATGCTCGTGAATCTGGCTAGTTTCGATCTAAAACGATGTATCTCGTTGTTTTGAGCCGGAAAACAAGTTTTCGCGCAGTTCTGAGAGAAAAAATTTACACCTTTTTCTCGTCTACTCTTCGATGACTTGTAAAATCGATGCTCGTGAATCTTGCTAGCTTCGATCTAAAACAATGTATCCCGTTGTTTTGAGCCGGAATGCAAGTTTTCGCGCAGTTCTGAGAGAAAAAGTTTGCACCTTTCTCTCGTCAACTCTTCGACGACTTGCAAAATCGATGCTCGTGAATCTTGCTAGTTTCGATCTAAAACGATGTATCCCGTGGTTTTGAGCCGGAATACAAGTTTTCGCGCAGTTCTGAGGGAAAAAGTTGGCACCTTTCTCTCGTCTACTCTTCGACGACTTGTAAAATCGATGCTCGTGAATCTTGCTAGTTTCGACCTAAAACAATGTATCCATTTGTTTTGAGCCGGTATACAAGTTGTCGCGCAGTTCTGAGAGAAAAAGTTTACACCTTTCTCTCCTCTACTCTTCGACGACTTGTAAAATCGATGCTCGTGAATCTTGCTAGTTTCGACCTAAAACAATGTATCCATTTGTTTTGAGCCGGTATACAAGTTGTCGCGCAGTTCTGAGAGAAAAAGTTTACACCTTTCTCTCCTCTACTCTTCGACGACTTGTAAAATCGATGCTCGTGAATCTTGCTAGTTTCGATCTAAAACAATGTATGCCTTTGTTTTAAGCCGGAATACAAGTTTTCACGCAGTTCTGAGAGAAAACGTTTACACCTTTCTCTCGTCTAATCTTCGATGACTTGTAAAATCGATGCTCGTGAATCTTGCTAGTTTCGATCTAAAACGATGTATCCCGTTGTTTTGAGCCGGAATACAAGTTCTCGTGCAGTTCTGAGAGAAGAATTTTACACCTTTCTCTCGTCTATTCTTCGAAGACTTGCAAAATCGATGCTCGTGAATCTTGCTAGTTTCGATTTAAAACGATGTATCCCGTTGTTTTGAGACGGAATACAAGTTTTCGCGCAGTTCTGAGAGAAAAAGTTTACACCTTTTTCTCGTCTACTCTTCGAGGACTTGTGAAATCGATGGTCGTGAATCTTGCTAGTTTTTATTTAAAACAATGTATCTCGTTGTTTTGAGCCAGAATATAAGTTTTCGCGCTGTTCTGAAAGGAAAAGTTTACACCTTGTTTTCGTCTACTCTTCGACGACTTGTAAAATCGACGCTCGTGAATTTTTCCTACTTTCGAATTAAAACGATGTATCCCGCTGTTTTGAGCCGGAATACAAGTTTTCGCGCAGTTCTGAGGGAAAAAGTTGGCACCTTTCTCTCGTCTACTCTTCGACGACTTGTAAAATCGATGCTCGTGAATCTTGCTAGTTTCGACCTAAAACGATGTATCCCTTTGTTTTGAGCCGGTATACAAGTTTTCGCGCAGTTCTGAGAGAAAAAGTTTACACCTTTCTCTCCTCTACTCTTCGACGACTTGTAAAATCGATGCTCGTGAATCTTGCTAGTTTCGATCTAAAACGATGTATCCCGTTGTTTTGAGACGGAATACAAGTTTTCGCGCAGTTCTGAGAGAAACTTTTACACCTTTCTCTCGTCTACTCTTCGACGACTTGTAAAATCGATGCTCGTGAATCTTGCTAGTTTCGATCTAAAACCATGTATCCCGTTGTTTTGAGCCGGAATACAAGTTTTCGTGCAGTTTTGAGAGAAAAAGTTTACACCTTTCTCTCGTCTACTCTGCGACGACTTGTAAAATCGATGCTCGTGAATCTTGCTAGTTTCGATCCAACACGATGTATCCCGTTGTTTTAAGCCGGAATACAAGTTTTCGTGCAGTTTTGAGAGAAAAAATTTACACCTTTTTTTCATCTACTCTTCGACGACTTGTAAAATTGATGCTCGTGAATCTTGCTAGTTTCGATCTATAACGATGTATCCATTTGTTTTGAGCCGGAATACAAGTTTTCGGGCAGTTCTGAGAGAAAAAATTTACACCTTTTTTTCGTCTACTCTTCGACGACTTGTAAAAACGATGCTCGTGAATTTTGCTAGTTTCGATATAAAACAATGTATCCCTTTGTTTTGAGCCGGAATAGAAGTTTTCGCGCAGTTCTGAGAGAAAAAGTTTACACCTTTTTTTCGTCTACTCTTCGACGACTTGTAAAATTGATGCTCGTGAATCTTGCTAGTTTCGATCTATAACGATGTATCCCGTTGTTTTGAGCCGGAATACAAGTTTTCGCGCAGTTCTGAGAGAAAAAATTTACACCTTTCTCTCGTCTACTCTTCGACGACTTGTAAAATCGATGCTCGTGAATCTTGCTAGTTTCGATCTATAACGATGTATCCCGTTGTTTTGAGCCAGAATACAAGTTTTCGCGCAGTTCTGAGAGAAAAAATTTACACCTTTTTCTCGTCTACTCTTCGACGACTTGTAAAAACGATGCTCGTGAATTTTGCTTGTTTCGATCTAAAACGATGTATCCCGTTGTTTTGAGCCGGAATACAAGTTTTCGCGCAGTTCTGAGAGAATAATTTTACACCTTTCTCTCGTCTACTCTCCGAAGACCTGCAAAATCGATGCTCGTGAATCTTACTAGTTTCGATCTAAAACGATGTATCCCGTTGTTTTGAGCCGGAATACAAGTTTTCGCGCAGTTCTGAGAGAAAAAGTTTGCACCTTTCTCTCGTCTACTCTTCGACGACTTGTAAAATCGATGCCCGTGAATCTGGCTAGTTTCGATCTAAAACTATGTATCCCTTTGTTTTGAGCCGGAATACAAGTTTTCACGCAGTTCTGAGAGAAAAAGTTTACACCTTTCTCTCGTCTACTCTTCGACGACTTGTAAAGTCGCTGCTCGTGAATCTTGCTAGTTTCGATTTAAAACGATGTATCCCTTTGTTTTTAGCCGGAATAGAAGTTTTCGCGCAGTTCTGAGAGAAAAAATTTATACCTTTTTTTCATCTACTCTTCGACGACTTGTAAAAACGATGCTCGTGAATTTTGCTTGTTTCGATCTAAAACGATGTATCCCGTTGTTTTGAGCCGGAATACAAGTTTTCACGCAGTTCTGAGAGAAAAAGTTTACACCTTTCTCTCGTCTACTCTTCGACGACTTGTAAAGTCGCTGCTCGTGAATCTTGCTAGTTTCGATTTAAAACGATGTATCCCTTTGTTTTTAGCCTGAATAGAAGTTTTCGCGCAGTTCTGAGAGAAAAAATATACACCTTTTTTTCATCTACTCTTCGACGACTTGTAAAAACGATGCTCGTGAATTTTGCTTGTTTCGATCTAAAACGATGTATCCCGTTGTTTTGAGCCGGTATACAAGTTTTCGCGCAGTTCTGAGAGAAGAATTTTACACCTTTCTCTCGTCTACTCTTCGAAGAATTGCAAAATCGATGCTCGTGAATCTTGCTAGTTTCGATCTAAAACGATGTATCCCGTTGTTTTGAGCCGGAATACCAGTTTTCGCGCAGTTCTGATAGAAAACGTTTACACCTTTCTCTCGTCTACTCTTCGACGACTTGTAAAATTGATGCTCGTGAATCTGGCTAGTTTCGATCTAAAACGATGTATCTCGTTGTTTTGAGCCGGAAAACAAGTTTTCGCGCAGTTCTGAGAGAAAAAATTTACACCTTTTTCTCGTCTACTCTTCGACGACTTGTAAAAACGATGCTCATGAATTTTGCTTGTTTCGATCTAAAACGATGTATCCCGTTGTTTTGAGCCGGAATACAAGTTTTCGCGCAGTTCTTAGAGGAAAAGTTTGCACCTTTCTCTCGTCTACTCTTCGACGACTTGTAAAATCGATGCTCGCGAATCGTGCTAGTTTCGATCTAAAACGATGAATCCCGTTGTTTTGAGCCGGAATAGAAGTTTTCGCGCAGTTCATTGAGGAAAAGTTTGCACCTTTCTCTCGTCTACTCTTCGACGACTTGTAAAATCGATGCTCGTGAATCGTGCTAGTTTCGATCTAAAACGATGTATCCCGTTGTTTTGAGCCGGAATACATGTTTTCGCGCAGTTCTGAGAGAAAAAATTTACACCTTTTTTTCGTCTACTCTTCGACGACTTGTAAAATCGATGCTCTTGAATCTTGCTAGTTTCGATCTATAACGATGTATCCCGTTGTTTTGAGCCAGAATACAAGTTTTCGCGCAGTTCTGAGAGAAAAAATTTACACCTTTTTCTCGTCTACTCTTCGACGACTTGTAAAAACGATGCTCGTGAATTTTGCTTGTTTCGATCTAAAACGATGTATCCCGTTGTTTTGAGCCGGAATACAAGTTTTCGCGCAGTTCTGAGAGAATAATTTTACACCTTTCTCTCGTCTACTCTCCGAAGACCTGCAAAATCGATGCTCGTGAATCTTACTAGTTTCGATCTAAAACGATGTATCCCGTTGTTTTGAGCCGGAATACAAGTTTTCGCGCAGTTCTGAGAGAAAAAGTTTGCACCTTTCTCTCGTCTACTCTTCGACGACTTGTAAAATCGATGCCCGTGAATCTGGCTAGTTTCGATCTAAAACTATGTATCCCTTTGTTTTGAGCCGGAATACAAGTTTTCACGCAGTTCTGAGAGAAAAAGTTTACACCTTTCTCTCGTCTACTCTTCGACGACTTGTAAAGTCGCTGCTCGTGAATCTTGCTAGTTTCGATTTAAAACGATGTATCCCTTTGTTTTTAGCCGGAATAGAAGTTTTCGCGCAGTTCTGAGAGAAAAAATTTATACCTTTTTTTCATCTACTCTTCGACGACTTGTAAAAACGATGCTCGTGAATTTTGCTTGTTTCGATCTAAAACGATGTATCCCGTTGTTTTGAGCCGGAATACAAGTTTTCGCGCAGTTCTGAGAGAAGAATTTTACACCTTTCTCTCGTCTACTCTTCGAAGACTTGCAAAATCGATGCTCGTGAATCTGGCTAGTTTCGATCTAAAACTGTGTATCCCTTTGTTTTGAGCCGGTATACAAGTTTTCGCGCAGTTCTGAGAGAAGAATTTTACACCTTCCTCTCGTCTACTCTTCGAAGAATTGCAAAATCGATGCTCGTGAATCTTGCTAGTTTCGATCTAAAACGATGTATCCCGTTGTTTTGAGCCGGAATACCAGTTTTCGCGCAGTTCTGACAGAAAACGTTTACACCTTTCTCTCGTCTACTCTTCGACGACTTGTAAAATTGATGCTCGTGAATCTGGCTAGTTTCGATCTAAAACGATGTATCTCGTTGTTTTGAGCCGGAAAGCAAGTTTTCGCGCAGTTCTGAGAGAAAAAATTTACACCTTTTTCTCGTCTACTCTTCGACGACTTGTAAAAACGATGCTCGTGAATTTTGCTCGTTTCGATCTAAAACGATGTATCCCGTTGTTTTGAGCCGGAAAACAAGTTTTCGCGCAGTTCTGAGAGAAAAAATTTACACCTTTTTCTCGTCTACTCTTCGACGACTTGTAAAAACGATGCTCATGAATTTTGCTTGTTTCGATCTAAAACGATGTATCCCGTTGTTTTGAGCCGGAATACAAGTTTTCGCGCAGTTCTTAGAGGAAAAGTTTGCACCTTTCTCTCGTCTACTCTTCGACGACTTGTAAAATCGATGCTCGCGAATCGTGCTAGTTTCGATCTAAAACGATGAATCCCGTTGTTTTGAGCCGGAATAGAAGTTTTCGCGCAGTTCATTGAGGAAAAGTTTGCACCTTTCTCTCGTCTACTCTTCGACGACTTGTAAAATCGATGCTCGTGAATCGTGCTAGTTTCGATCTAAAACGATGTATCCCGTTGTTTTGAGCCGGAATACATGTTTTCGCGCAGTTCTGAGAGAAAAAATTTACACCTTTTTTTCGTCTACTCTTCGACGACTTGTAAAATCGATGCTCTTGAATCTTGCTAGTTTCGATCTATAACGATGTATCCCGTTGTTTTGAGCCAGAATACAAGTTTTCGCGCAGTTCTGAGAGAAAAAATTTACACCTTTTTCTCGTCTACTCTTCGACGACTTGTAAAAACGATGCTCGTGAATTTTGCTTGTTTCGATCTAAAACGATGTATCCCGTTGTTTTGAGCCGGAATACAAGTTTTCGCGCAGTTCTGAGAGAATAATTTTACACCTTTCTCTCGTCTACTCTCCGAAGACCTGCAAAATCGATGCTCGTGAATCTTACTAGTTTCGATCTAAAACGATGTATCCCGTTGTTTTGAGCCGGAATACAAGTTTTCGCGCAGTTCTGAGAGAAAAAGTTTGCACCTTTCTCTCGTCTACTCTTCGACGACTTGTAAAATCGATGCCCGTGAATCTGGCTAGTTTCGATCTAAAACTATGTATCCCTTTGTTTTGAGCCGGAATACAAGTTTTCACGCAGTTCTGAGAGAAAAAGTTTACACCTTTCTCTCGTCTACTCTTCGACGACTTGTAAAGTCGCTGCTCGTGAATCTTGCTAGTTTCGATTTAAAACGATGTATCCCTTTGTTTTTAGCCGGAATAGAAGTTTTCGCGCAGTTCTGAGAGAAAAAATTTATACCTTTTTTTCATCTACTCTTCGACGACTTGTAAAAACGATGCTCGTGAATTTTGCTTGTTTCGATCTAAAACGATGTATCCCGTTGTTTTGAGCCGGAATACAAGTTTTCGCGCAGTTCTGAGAGAAGAATTTTACACCTTTCTCTCGTCTACTCTTCGAAGACTTGCAAAATCGATGCTCGTGAATCTGGCTAGTTTCGATCTAAAACTGTGTATCCCTTTGTTTTGAGCCGGTATACAAGTTTTCGCGCAGTTCTGAGAGAAGAATTTTACACCTTCCTCTCGTCTACTCTTCGAAGAATTGCAAAATCGATGCTCGTGAATCTTGCTAGTTTCGATCTAAAACGATGTATCCCGTTGTTTTGAGCCGGAATACCAGTTTTCGCGCAGTTCTGACAGAAAACGTTTACACCTTTCTCTCGTCTACTCTTCGACGACTTGTAAAATTGATGCTCGTGAATCTGGCTAGTTTCGATCTAAAACGATGTATCTCGTTGTTTTGAGCCGGAAAGCAAGTTTTCGCGCAGTTCTGAGAGAAAAAATTTACACCTTTTTCTCGTCTACTCTTCGACGACTTGTAAAAACGATGCTCGTGAATTTTGCTCGTTTCGATCTAAAACGATGTATCCCGTTGTTTTGAGCCGGAATACAAATTTTCGCGCAGTTCTGAGAGAAAAAGTTTGCACCTTTCTCTCGTCTACTCTTCGACGACTTGTAAAATCGGTGCTCGTGAATCGTGCTAGTTTTGATCTAAAACGATGTATCCCGTTGTTTTGAGCCGGAATACCTGTTTTCGCGCAGTTCTGAGAGAAAAAGTTTACACCTTTCTCTCCTCTACTCTTCGGCGACTTGTTAAATCGATGCCCGTGATTCTTGCTAGTTTCGATATAAAACAATGTATCCCTTTGTTTGAGCCGGAATAGAAGTTTTCGCGCAGTTCTGAGAGAAAAAATTTAAACCTTTTTTTCGTCTACTCTTCGACGACTTGTAAAATCGATGCTCGTGAATCGTGCTAGTTTCGATCTAAAACGATGTATCCCGTTGTTTTGAGCCGGAATACAAGTTTTCGCGCAGTTCTGAGAGAAAAAGTTTGCACCTTTCTCTCGTCTACTCTTCGACGACTTGTAAAATCGATGCCCGTGAATCTGGCTAGTTTCGATCTAAAACTATGTATCCCTTTGTTTTGAGCCGGAATACAAGTTTTCACGCAGTTCTGAGAGAAAAAGTTTACACCTTTCTCTCGTCTACTCTTCGAAGAATTGCAAAATCGATGCTCGTGAATCTTGCTAGTTTCGATCTAAAACGATGTATCCCGTTGTTTTGAGCCGGAATACCAGTTTTCGCGCAGTTCTGAGAGAAAAAGTTTACACCTTTCTCTCGTCTACTCTTCGACGACTTGTAAAGTCGATGCTCGTGAATCTTGCTAGTTTCGATTTAAAACGATGTATCTCTTTGTTTTTAGCCGGAATAGAAGTTTTCGAGCAGTTCTGAGAGAAAAAATTTACACCTTTTTTTCATCTACTCTTCGACGACTTGTAAAAACGATGCTCGTGAATTTTGCTTGTTTCGATCTAAAACAATGTATCCCGTTGTTTTGAGCCGGAATACAAGTTTTCGCGCAGTTCTGAGAGAAGAATTTTACACCTTTCTCTCGTCTACTCTTCGATGACTTGCAAAATTGATGCTCGTGAATCTGGCTAGTTTCGATCTAAAACTGTGTATCCCTTTGTTTTGAGCCGGTATACAAGTTTTCGCGCAGTTCTGAGAGAAGAGTTTTACACCTTTCTCTCGTCTACTCTTCGAAGAATTGCAAAATCGATGCTCGTGAATCTTGCTAGTTTCGATCTAAAACGATGTATCCCGTTGTTTTGAGCCGGAATACCAGTTTTCGCGCAGTTCTGAGAGAAAAAGTTTACACCTTTCTCTCGTCTACTCTTCGACGACTTGTAAAATTGATGCTCGTGAATCTGGCTAGTTTCGATCTAAAACGATGTATCTCGTTGTTTTGAGCCGGAAAACAAGTTTTCGCGCAGTTCTGAGAGAAAAAATTTACACCTTTTTCTCGTCTACTCTTCGACGACTTGTAAAATCGATGCTCGTGAATCTTGCTAGCTTCGATCTAAAACAATGTATCCCGTTGTTTTGAGCCGGAATGCAAGTTTTCGCGCAGTTCTGAGAGAAAAAGTTTGCACCTTTCTCTCGTCAACTCTTCGACGACTTGCAAAATCGATGCTCGTGAATCTTGCTAGTTTCGATCTAAAACGATGTATCCCGTGGTTTTGAGCCGGAATACAAGTTTTCGCGCAGTTCTGAGGGAAAAAGTTGGCACCTTTCTCTCGTCTACTCTTCGACGACTTGTAAAATCGATGCTCGTGAATCTTGCTAGTTTCGACCTAAAACAATGTATCCCTTTGTTTTGAGCCGGTATACAAGTTGTCGCGCAGTTCTGAGAGAAAAAGTTTACACCTTTCTCTCCTCTACTCTTCGACGACTTGTAAAATCGATGCTCGTGAATCTTGCTAGTTTCGATCTAAAACAATGTATGCCTTTGTTTTAAGCCGGAATACAAGTTTTCACGCAGTTCTGAGAGAAAACGTTTACACCTTTCTCTCGTCTAATCTTCGATGACTTGTAAAATCGATGCTCGTGAATCTTGCTAGTTTCGATCTAAAACGATGTATCCCGTTGTTTTGAGCCGGAATACAAGTTCTCGTGCAGTTCTGAGAGAAGAATTTTACACCTTTCTCTCGTCTATTCTTCGAAGACTTGCAAAATCGATGCTCGTGAATCTTGCTAGTTTCGATTTAAAACGATGTATCCCGTTGTTTTGAGACGGAATACAAGTTTTCGCGCAGTTCTGAGAGAAAAAGTTTACACCTTTTTCTCGTCTACTCTTCGAGGACTTGTGAAATCGATGGTCGTGAATCTTGCTAGTTTTTATTTAAAACAATGTATCTCGTTGTTTTGAGCCAGAATATAAGTTTTCGCGCTGTTCTGAAAGGAAAAGTTTACACCTTGTTTTCGTCTACTCTTCGACGACTTGTAAAATCGACGCTCGTGAATTTTTCCTACTTTCGAATTAAAACGATGTATCCCGCTGTTTTGAGCCGGAATACAAGTTTTCGCGCAGTTCTGAGGGAAAAAGTTGGCACCTTTCTCTCGTCTACTCTTCGACGACTTGTAAAATCGATGCTCGTGAATCTTGCTAGTTTCGACCTAAAACGATGTATCCCTTTGTTTTGAGCCGGTATACAAGTTTTCGCGCAGTTCTGAGAGAAAAAGTTTACACCTTTCTCTCCTCTACTCTTCGACGACTTGTAAAATCGATGCTCGTGAATCTTGCTAGTTTCGATCTAAAACGATGTATCCCGTTGTTTTGAGACGGAATACAAGTTTTCGCGCAGTTCTGAGAGAAACTTTTACACCTTTCTCTCGTCTACTCTTCGACGACTTGTAAAATCGATGCTCGTGAATCTTGCTAGTTTCGATCTAAAACCATGTATCCCGTTGTTTTGAGCCGGAATACAAGTTTTCGTGCAGTTTTGAGAGAAAAAGTTTACACCTTTCTCTCGTCTACTCTGCGACGACTTGTAAAATCGATGCTCGTGAATCTTGCTAGTTTCGATCCAACACGATGTATCCCGTTGTTTTAAGCCGGAATACAAGTTTTCGTGCAGTTTTGAGAGAAAAAATTTACACCTTTTTTTCATCTACTCTTCGACGACTTGTAAAATTGATGCTCGTGAATCTTGCTAGTTTCGATCTATAACGATGTATCCATTTGTTTTGAGCCGGAATACAAGTTTTCGGGCAGTTCTGAGAGAAAAAATTTACACCTTTTTTTCGTCTACTCTTCGACGACTTGTAAAAACGATGCTCGTGAATTTTGCTAGTTTCGATATAAAACAATGTATCCCTTTGTTTTGAGCCGGAATAGAAGTTTTCGCGCAGTTCTGAGAGAAAAAGTTTACACCTTTTTTTCGTCTACTCTTCGACGACTTGTAAAATTGATGCTCGTGAATCTTGCTAGTTTCGATCTATAACGATGTATCCCGTTGTTTTGAGCCGGAATACAAGTTTTCGCGCAGTTCTCAGAGAAAAAATTTACACCTTTCTCTCGTCTACTCTTCGACGACTTGTAAAATCGATGCTCGTGAATCTTGCTAGTTTCGACCTAAAACGATGTATCCCTTTGTTTTGAGCCGGTATACAAGTTTTCGCGCAGTTCTGAGAGAAAAAGTTTACACCTTTCTCTCCTCTACTCTTCGACGACTTGTAAAATCGATGCTCGTGAATCTTGCTAGTTTCGATCTAAAACAATGTATGCCTTTGTTTTGAGCCGGAATACAAGTTTTCACGCAGTTCTGAGAGAAAACGTTTACACCTTTCTCTCGTCTAATCTTCGATGACTTGTAAAATCGATGCTCGTGAATCTTGCTAGTTTCGATCTAAAACGATGTATCCCGTTGTTTTGAGCCGGAATACAAGTTCTCGTGCAGTTCTGAGAGAAGAATTTTACACCTTTCTCTCGTCTATTCTTCGAAGACTTGCAAAATCGATGCTCGTGAATCTTGCTAGTTTCGATCTAAAACGATGTATCCCGTTGTTTTGAGACGGAATACAAGTTTTCGCGCAGTTCTGAGAGAAAAAGTTTACACCTTTTTCTCGTCTAGTCTTCGAGGACTTGTGAAATCGATGGTCGTGAATCTTGCTAGTTTTTATTTAAAACAATGTATCTCGTTGTTTTGAGCCAGAATATAAGTTTTCGCGCTGTTCTGAAAGGAAAAGTTTACACCTTTTTTTCGTCTACTCTTCGACGACTTGTAAAATCGACGCTCGTGAATTTTTCCTACTTTCGAATTAAAACGATGTATCCCGCTGTTTTGAGCCGGAATACAAGTTTTCGCGCAGTTCTGAGAGAAACTTTTACACCTTTCTCTCGTCTACTCTTCGACGACTTGTAAAATCGATGCTCGTGAATCTTGCTAGTTTCGATCTAAAACCATGTATCCCGTTGTTTTGAGCCGGAATACAAGTTTTCGGGCAGTTCTGAGAGAAAAAATTTACACCTTTTTTTCGTCTACTCTTCGACGACTTGTAAAAACGATGCTCGTGAATTTTGCTAGTTTCGATATAAAACAATGTATCCCTTTGTTTTGAGCCGGAATAGAAGTTTTCGCGCAGTTCTGAGAGAAAAAGTTTACACCTTTTTTTCGTCTACTCTTCGACGACTTGTAAAATTGATGCTCGTGAATCTTGCTAGTTTCGATCTATAACGATGTATCCCGTTGTTTTGAGCCGGAATACAAGTTTTCGCGCAGTTCTGAGAGAAAAAATTTACACCTTTCTCTCGTCTACTCTTCGACGACTTGTAAAATCGATGCTCGTGAATCGTGCTAGTTTCGATCTAAAACGATGTATCCCGTTGTTTTGAGCCGGAATACATGTTTTCGCGCAGTTCTGAGAGAAAAAGTTACACCTTTCTCTCATTCTATTCGACGACTTGTAAAATCGATGCTCGTGAATCTTGCTAGTTTCGATCTATAACGATGTATCCCGTTGTTTTGAGCCGGAATACAAGTTTTCGCGCAGTTCTGAGAGAAAAAATTTACACCTTTCTCTCGTCTACTCTTCGACGACTTGTAAAATCGATGCTCGTGAATCTTGCTAGTTTCGACCTAAAACGATGTATCCCTTTGTTTTGAGCCGGTATACAAGTTTTCGCGCAGTTCTGAGAGAAAAAGTTTACACCTTTCTCTCCTCTACTCTTCGACGACTTGTAAAATCGATGCTCGTGAATCTTGCTAGTTTCGATCTAAAACAATGTATGCCTTTGTTTTGAGCCGGAATACAAGTTTTCACGCAGTTCTGAGAGAAAACGTTTACACCTTTCTCTCGTCTAATCTTCGATGACTTGTAAAATCGATGCTCGTGAATCTTGCTAGTTTCGATCTAAAACGATGTATCCCGTTGTTTTGAGCCGGAATACAAGTTCTCGTGCAGTTCTGAGAGAAGAATTTTACACCTTTCTCTCGTCTATTCTTCGAAGACTTGCAAAATCGATGCTCGTGAATCTTGCTAGTTTCGATCTAAAACGATGTATCCCGTTGTTTTGAGACGGAATACAAGTTTTCGCGCAGTTCTGAGAGAAAAAGTTTACACCTTTTTCTCGTCTACTCTTCGAGGACTTGTGAAATCGATGGTCGTGAATCTTGCTAGTTTTTATTTAAAACAATGTATCTCGTTGTTTTGAGCCAGAATATAAGTTTTCGCGCTGTTCTGAAAGGAAAAGTTTACACCTTTTTTTCGTCTACTCTTCGACGACTTGTAAAATCGACGCTCGTGAATTTTTCCTACTTTCGAATTAAAACGATGTATCCCGCTGTTTTGAGCCGGAATACAAGTTTTCGCGCAGTTCTGAGAGAAACTTTTACACCTTTCTCTCGTCTACTCTTCGACGACTTGTAAAATCGATGCTCGTGAATCTTGCTAGTTTCGATCTAAAACCATGTATCCCGTTGTTTTGAGCCGGAATACAAGTTTTCGGGCAGTTCTGAGAGAAAAAATTTACACCTTTTTTTCGTCTACTCTTCGACGACTTGTAAAAACGATGCTCGTGAATTTTGCTAGTTTCGATATAAAACAATGTATCCCTTTGTTTTGAGCCGGAATAGAAGTTTTCGCGCAGTTCTGAGAGAAAAAGTTTACACCTTTTTTTCGTCTACTCTTCGACGACTTGTAAAATTGATGCTCGTGAATCTTGCTAGTTTCGATCTATAACGATGTATCCCGTTGTTTTGAGCCGGAATACAAGTTTTCGCGCAGTTCTGAGAGAAAAAATTTACACCTTTCTCTCGTCTACTCTTCGACGACTTGTAAAATCGATTCTCGTGAATCGTGCTAGTTTCGATCTAAAACGATGTATCCCGTTGTTTTGAGCCGGAATACATGTTTTCGCGCAGTTCTGAGAGAAAAAATTTACACCTTTCTCTCATTCTATTCGACGACTTGTAAAATCGATGCTCGTGAATCTTGCTAGTTTCGATCTATAACGATGTATCCCGTTGTTTTGAGCCGGAATACAAGTTTTCGCGCAGTTCTGAGAGAAAAAATTTACACCTTTCTCTCGTCTACTCTTCGACGACTTGTAAAAACGATGCTCGTGAATTTTGCTTGTTTCAATCTAAAACGATGTATCCCGTTGTTTTGAGCCGGAATACAAGTTTTCGCGCAGTTCTGAGAGAAGAATTTTACACCTTTCTCTCGTCTACTCTTCGAAGACTTGCAAAATCGATGCTCGTGAATCTTACTAGTTTCGATCTAAAACGATGTATCCCGTTGTTTTGAGCCGGAATACAAGTTTTCGCGCAGTTCTGAGAGAAAATGTTTGCACCTTTCTCTCGTCTACTCTTCGACGACTTGTAAAATCGATGCCCGTGAATCTGGCTAGTTTCGATCTAAAACTATGTATCCCTTTGTTTTGAGCCGGAATACAAGTTTTCACGCAGTTCTGAGAGAAAAAGTTTACACCTTTCTCTCGTCTACTCTTCGACGACTTGTAAAGTCGATGCTCGTGAATCTTGCTAGTTTCGATTTAAAACGATGTATCCCTTTGTTTTTAGCCGGAATAGAAGTTTTCGAGCAGTTCTGAGAGAAAAAATTTACACCTTTTTTTCATCTACTCTTCGACGACTTGTAAAAACGATGCTCGGGAATTTTGCTTGTTTCGATCTAAAACAATGTATCCCGTTGTTTTGAGCCGGAATACAAGTTTTCGCGCAGTTCTGAGAGAAGAATTTTACACCTTTCTCTCGTCTACTCTTCGAAGACTTGCAAAATCGATGCTCGTGAATCTGGCTAGTTTCAATCTAAAACTGTGTATCCCTTTGTTTTGAGCCGGTATACAAGTTTTCGCGCAGTTCTGAGAGAAGAGTTTTACACCTTTCTCTCGTCTACTCTACGAAGAATTGCAAAATCGATGCTCGTGAATCTTGCTAGTTTCGATCTAAAACGATGTATCCCGTTGTTTTGAGCCGGAATACAAGTTTTCGCGCAGTTCTGAGAGAAAAAGTTTGCACCTTTCTCTCGTCTACTCTTCGACGACTTGTAAAATCGATGCCCGTGAATCTGGCTAGTTTCGATCTAAAACTATGTATCCCTTTGTTTTGAGCCGGAATACAAGTTTTCACGCAGTTCTGAGAGAAAAAGTTTACACCTTTCTCTCGTCTACTCTTCGACGACTTGTAAAGTCGATGCTCGTGAATCTTGCTAGTTTCGATTTAAAACGATGTATCCCTTTGTTTTTAGCCGGAATAGAAGTTTTCGAGCAGTTCTGAGAGAAAAAATTTACACCTTTTTTTCATCTACTCTTCGACGACTTGTAAAAACGATGCTCGGGAATTTTGCTTGTTTCGATCTAAAACAATGTATCCCGTTGTTTTGAGCCGGAATACAAGTTTTCGCGCAGTTCTGAGAGAAGAATTTTACACCTTTCTCTCGTCTACTCTTCGAAGACTTGCAAAATCGATGCTCGTGAATCTGGCTAGTTTCAATCTAAAACTGTGTATCCCTTTGTTTTGAGCCGGTATACAAGTTTTCGCGCAGTTCTGAGAGAAGAGTTTTACACCTTTCTCTCGTCTACTCTACGAAGAATTGCAAAATCGATGCTCGTGAATCTTGCTAGTTTCGATCTAAAACGATGTATCCCGTTGTTTTGAGCCGGAATACCAGTTTTCGCGCAGTTCTGAGCGAAAAAGTTTACACCTTTCTCTCGTCTACTCTTCGACGACTTGTAAAATTGATGCTCGTGAATCTGGCTAGTTTCGATCTAAAACGATGTATCTCGTTGTTTTGAGCCGGAAAACAAGTTTTCGCGCAGTTCTGAGAGAAAAAATTTACACCTTTTTCTCGTCTACTCTTCGACGACTTGTAAAATCGATGCTCGTGAATCTTGCTAGCTTCGATCTAAAACAATGTATCCCGTTGTTTTGAGCCGGAATGCAAGTTTTCGCGCAGTTCTGAGAGAAAAAGTTTGCACCTTTCTCTCGTCAACTCTCCGAAGACTTGCAAAATCGATGCCCGTGAATCTGGCTAGTTTCGATCTAAAACTATGTATCCCTTTGTTTTGAGCCGGAATACAAGTTTTCACGCAGTTCTGAGAGAAAAAGTTTACACCTTTCTCTCGTCTACTCTTCGACGACTTGTAAAGTCGCTGCTCGTGAATCTTGCTAGTTTCGATTTAAAACGATGTATCCCTTTGTTTTTAGCCGGAATAGAAGTTTTCGCGCAGTTCTGAGAGAAAAAATATACACCTTTTTTTCATCTACTCTTCGACGACTTGTAAAAACGATGCTCGTGAATTTTGCTTGTTTCGATCTAAAACGATGTATCCCGTTGTTTTGAGCCGGAATACAAGTTTTCACGCAGTTCTGAGAGAAAAAGTTTACACCTTTCTCTCGTCTACTCTTCGACGACTTGTAAAGTCGCTGCTCGTGAATCTTGCTAGTTTCGATTTAAAACGATGTATCCCTTTGTTTTTAGCCGGAATAGAAGTTTTCGCGCAGTTCTGAGAGAAAAAATATACACCTTTTTTTCATCTACTCTTCGACGACTTGTAAAAACGATGCTCGTGAATTTTGCTTGTTTCGATCTAAAACGATGTATCCCGTTGTTTTGAGCCGGTATACAAGTTTTCGCGCAGTTCTGAGAGAAGAATTTTACACCTTTCTCTCGTCTACTCTTCGAAGAATTGCAAAATCGATGCTCGTGAATCTTGCTAGTTTCGATCTAAAACGATGTATCCCGTTGTTTTGAGCCGGAATACCAGTTTTCGCGCAGTTCTGACAGAAAACGTTTACACCTTTCTCTCGTCTACTCTTCGACGACTTGTAAAATTGATGCTCGTGAATCTGGCTAGTTTCGATCTAAAACGATGTATCTCGTTGTTTTGAGCCGGAAAACAAGTTTTCGCGCAGTTCTGAGAGAAAAAATTTACACCTTTTTCTCGTCTACTCTTCGACGACTTGTAAAAACGATGCTCATGAATTTTGCTTGTTTCGATCTAAAACGATGTATCCCGTTGTTTTGAGCCGGAATACAAGTTTTCGCGCAGTTCTTAGAGGAAAAGTTTGCACCTTTCTCTCGTCTACTCTTCGACGACTTGTAAAATCGATGCTCGCGAATCGTGCTAGTTTCGATCTAAAACAATGAATCCCGTTGTTTTGAGCCGGAATAGAAGTTTTCGCGCAGTTCATTGAGGAAAAGTTTGCACCTTTCTCTCGTCTACTCTTCGACGACTTGTAAAATCGATGCTCGTGAATCGTGCTAGTTTCGATCTAAAACGATGTATCCCGTTGTTTTGAGCCGGAATACATGTTTTCGCGCAGTTCTGAGAGAAAAAATTTACACCTTTTTTTCGTCTACTCTTCGACGACTTGTAAAATCGATGCTCTTGAATCTTGCTAGTTTCGATCTATAACGATGTATCCCGTTGTTTTGAGCCAGAATACAAGTTTTCGCGCAGTTCTGAGAGAAAAAATTTACACCTTTTTCTCGTCTACTCTTCGACGACTTGTAAAAACGATGCTCGTGAATTTTGCTTGTTTCGATCTAAAACGATGTATCCCGTTGTTTTGAGCCGGAATACAAGTTTTTCGCGCAGTTCTGAGAGAATAATTTTACACCTTTCTCTCGTCTACTCTCCGAAGACCTGCAAAATCGATGCTCGTGAATCTTACTAGTTTCGATCTAAAACGATGTATCCCGTTGTTTTGAGCCGGAATACAAGTTTTCGCGCAGTTCTGAGAGAAAAAGTTTGCACCTTTCTCTCGTCTACTCTTCGACGACTTGTAAAATCGATGCCCGTGAATCTGGCTAGTTTCGATCTAAAACTATGTATCCCTTTGTTTTGAGCCGGAATACAAGTTTTCACGCAGTTCTGAGAGAAAAAGTTTACACCTTTCTCTCGTCTACTCTTCGACGACTTGTAAAGTCGCTGCTCGTGAATCTTGCTAGTTTCGATTTAAAACGATGTATCCCTTTGTTTTTAGCCGGAATAGAAGTTTTCGCGCAGTTCTGAGAGAAAAAAATTTATACCTTTTTTTCATCTACTCTTCGACGACTTGTAAAAACGATGCTCGTGAATTTTGCTTGTTTCGATCTAAAACGATGTATCCCGTTGTTTTGAGCCGGAATACAAGTTTTTCGCGCAGTTCTGAGAGAAGAATTTTACACCTTTCTCTCGTCTACTCTTCGAAGACTTGCAAAATCGATGCTCGTGAATCTGGCTAGTTTCGATCTAAAACTGTGTATCCCTTTGTTTTGAGCCGGTATACAAGTTTTCGCGCAGTTCTGAGAGAAGAATTTTACACCTTCCTCTCGTCTACTCTTCGAAGAATTGCAAAATCGATGCTCGTGAATCTTGCTAGTTTCGATCTAAAACGATGTATCCCGTTGTTTTGAGCCGGAATACCAGTTTTCGCGCAGTTCTGACAGAAAACGCTTACACCTTTCTCTCGTCTACTCTTCGACGACTTGTAAAATCGATGCCCGTGAATCTGGCTAGTTTCGATCTAAAACTATGTATCCCTTTGTTTTGAGCCGGAATACAAGTTTTCACGCAGTTCTGAGAGAAAAAGTTTACACCTTTCTCTCGTCTACTCTTCGACGACTTGTAAAGTCGATGCTCGTGAATCTTGCTAGTTTCGATTTAAAACGATGTATCCCTTTGTTTTTAGCCGGAATAGAAGTTTTCGAGCAGTTCTGAGAGAAAAAATTTACACCTTTTTTTTCATCTACTCTTCGACGACTTGTAAAAACGATGCTCGGGAATTTTGCTTGTTTCGATCTAAAACAATGTATCCCGTTGTTTTGAGCCGGAATACAAGTTTTCGCGCAGTTCTGAGAGAAGAATTTTACACCTTTCCTCTCGTCTACTCTTCGAAGACTTGCAAAATCGATGCTCGTGAATCTGGCTAGTTTCAATCTAAAACTGTGTATCCCTTTGTTTTGAGCCGGTATACAAGTTTTCGCGCAGTTCTGAGAGAAGAGTTTTACACCTTTCTCTCGTCTACTCTACGAAGAATTGCAAAATCGATGCTCGTGAATCTTGCTAGTTTCGATCTAAAACGATGTATCCCGTTGTTTTGAGCCGGAATACCAGTTTTCGCGCAGTTCTGAGCGAAAAAGTTTACACCTTTCTCTCGTCTACTCTTCGACGACTTGTAAAATTGATGCTCGTGAATCTGGCTAGTTTCGATCTAAAACGATGTATCTCGTTGTTTTGAGCCGGAAAACAAGTTTTCGCGCAGTTCTGAGAGAAAAAATTTACACCTTTTTCTCGTCTACTCTTCGACGACTTGTAAAATCGATGCTCGTGAATCTTGCTAGCTTCGATCTAAAACAATGTATCCCGTTGTTTTGAGCCGGAATGCAAGTTTTCGCGCAGTTCTGAGAGAAAAAGTTTGCACCTTTCTCTCGTCAACTCTCCGAAGACTTGCAAAATCGATGCCCGTGAATCTGGCTAGTTTCGATCTAAAACTATGTATCCCTTTGTTTTGAGCCGGAATACAAGTTTTCACGCAGTTCTGAGAGAAAAAGTTTACACCTTTCTCTCGTCTACTCTTCGACGACTTGTAAAGTCGCTGCTCGTGAATCTTGCTAGTTTCGATTTAAAACGATGTATCCCTTTGTTTTTAGCCGGAATAGAAGTTTTCGCGCAGTTCTGAGAGAAAAAATATACACCTTTTTTTCATCTACTCTTCGACGACTTGTAAAAACGATGCTCGTGAATTTTGCTTGTTTCGATCTAAAACGATGTATCCCGTTGTTTTGAGCCGGAATACAAGTTTTCACGCAGTTCTGAGAGAAAAAGTTTACACCTTTCTCTCGTCTACTCTTCGACGACTTGTAAAGTCGCTGCTCGTGAATCTTGCTAGTTTCGATTTAAAACGATGTATCCCTTTGTTTTTAGCCGGAATAGAAGTTTTCGCGCAGTTCTGAGAGAAAAAATATACACCTTTTTTTCATCTACTCTTCGACGACTTGTAAAAACGATGCTCGTGAATTTTGCTTGTTTCGATCTAAAACGATGTATCCCGTTGTTTTGAGCCGGTATACAAGTTTTCGCGCAGTTCTGAGAGAAGAATTTTACACCTTTCTCTCGTCTACTCTTCGAAGAATTGCAAAATCGATGCTCGTGAATCTTGCTAGTTTCGATCTAAAACGATGTATCCCGTTGTTTTGAGCCGGAATACCAGTTTTCGCGCAGTTCTGACAGAAAACGTTTACACCTTTCTCTCGTCTACTCTTCGACGACTTGTAAAATTGATGCTCGTGAATCTGGCTAGTTTCGATCTAAAACGATGTATCTCGTTGTTTTGAGCCGGAAAACAAGTTTTCGCGCAGTTCTGAGAGAAAAAATTTACACCTTTTTCTCGTCTACTCTTCGACGACTTGTAAAAACGATGCTCATGAATTTTGCTTGTTTCGATCTAAAACGATGTATCCCGTTGTTTTGAGCCGGAATACAAGTTTTCGCGCAGTTCTTAGAGGAAAAGTTTGCACCTTTCTCTCGTCTACTCTTCGACGACTTGTAAAATCGATGCTCGCGAATCGTGCTAGTTTCGATCTAAAACAATGAATCCCGTTGTTTTGAGCCGGAATAGAAGTTTTCGCGCAGTTCATTGAGGAAAAGTTTGCACCTTTCTCTCGTCTACTCTTCGACGACTTGTAAAATCGATGCTCGTGAATCGTGCTAGTTTCGATCTAAAACGATGTATCCCGTTGTTTTGAGCCGGAATACATGTTTTCGCGCAGTTCTGAGAGAAAAAATTTACACCTTTTTTTCGTCTACTCTTCGACGACTTGTAAAATCGATGCTCTTGAATCTTGCTAGTTTCGATCTATAACGATGTATCCCGTTGTTTTGAGCCAGAATACAAGTTTTCGCGCAGTTCTGAGAGAAAAAATTTACACCTTTTTCTCGTCTACTCTTCGACGACTTGTAAAAACGATGCTCGTGAATTTTGCTTGTTTCGATCTAAAACGATGTATCCCGTTGTTTTGAGCCGGAATACAAGTTTTCGCGCAGTTCTGAGAGAATAATTTTACACCTTTCTCTCGTCTACTCTCCGAAGACCTGCAAAATCGATGCTCGTGAATCTTACTAGTTTCGATCTAAAACGATGTATCCCGTTGTTTTGAGCCGGAATACAAGTTTTCGCGCAGTTCTGAGAGAAAAAGTTTGCACCTTTCTCTCGTCTACTCTTCGACGACTTGTAAAATCGATGCCCGTGAATCTGGCTAGTTTCGATCTAAAACTATGTATCCCTTTGTTTTGAGCCGGAATACAAGTTTTCACGCAGTTCTGAGAGAAAAAGTTTACACCTTTCTCTCGTCTACTCTTCGACGACTTGTAAAGTCGCTGCTCGTGAATCTTGCTAGTTTCGATTTAAAACGATGTATCCCTTTGTTTTTAGCCGGAATAGAAGTTTTCGCGCAGTTCTGAGAGAAAAAATTTATACCTTTTTTTCATCTACTCTTCGACGACTTGTAAAAACGATGCTCGTGAATTTTGCTTGTTTCGATCTAAAACGATGTATCCCGTTGTTTTGAGCCGGAATACAAGTTTTCGCGCAGTTCTGAGAGAAGAATTTTACACCTTTCTCTCGTCTACTCTTCGAAGACTTGCAAAATCGATGCTCGTGAATCTGGCTAGTTTCGATCTAAAACTGTGTATCCCTTTGTTTGAGCCGGTATACAAGTTTTCGCGCAGTTCTGAGAGAAGAATTTTACACCTTCCTCTCGTCTACTCTTCGAAGAATTGCAAAATCGATGCTCGTGAATCTTGCTAGTTTCGATCTAAAACGATGTATCCCGTTGTTTTGAGCCGGAATACCAGTTTTCGCGCAGTTCTGACAGAAAACGCTTACACCTTTCTCTCGTCTACTCTTCGACGACTTGTAAAATTGATGCTCGTGAATCTGGCTAGTTTCGATCTAAAACGATGTATCTCGTTGTTTTGAGCCGGAAAGCAAGTTTTCGCGCAGTTCTGAGAGAAAAAATTTACACCTTTTTCTCGTCTACTCTTCGACGACTTGTAAAAACGATGCTCGTGAATTTTGCTCGTTTCGATCTAAAACGATGTATCCCGTTGTTTTGAGCCGGAATACAAATTTTCGCGCAGTTCTGAGAGAAAAAGTTTGCACCTTTCTCTCGTCTACTCTTCGACGACTTGTAAAATCGGTGCTCGTGAATTGTGCTAGCTTCGATCTAAAACGATGTATCCCGTTGTTTTGAGCCGGAATACCTGTTTTCGCGCAGTTCTGAGAGAAAAAGTTTACACCTTTCTCTCCTCTACTCTTCGGCGACTTGTTAAATCGATGCCCGTGATTCTTGCTAGTTTCGATATAAAACAATGTATCCCTTTGTTTGAGCCGGAATAGAAGTTTTCGCGCAGTTCTGAGAGAAAAAATTTAAACCTTTTTTCGTCTACTCTTCGACGACTTGTAAAATCGATGCTCGTGAATCGTGCTAGTTTCGATCTAAAACGATGTATCCCGTTGTTTTGAGCCGGAATACAAGTTTTCGCGCAGTTCTGAGAGAAAAAGTTTGCACCTTTCTCTCGTCTACTCTTCGACGACTTGTAAAATCGATGCCCGTGAATCTGGCTAGTTTCGATCTAAAACTATGTATCCCTTTGTTTTGAGCCGGAATACAAGTTTTCACGCAGTTCTGAGAGAAAAAGTTTACACTTTCTCTCGTCTACTCTTCGAAGAATTGCAAAATCGATGCTCGTGAATCTTGCTAGTTTCGATCTAAAACGATGTATCCCGTTGTTTTGAGCCGGAATACCAGTTTTCGCGCAGTTCTGAGAGAAAAAGTTTACACCTTTCTCTCGTCTACTCTTCGACGACTTGTAAAGTCGATGCTCGTGAATCTTGCTAATTTCGATTTAAAACGATGTATCTCTTTGTTTTTAGCCGGAATAGAAGTTTTCGAGCAGTTCTGAGAGAAAAAATTTACACCTTTTTTCATCTACTCTTCGACGACTTGTAAAAACGATGCTCGTGAATTTTGCTTGTTTCGATCTAAAACAATGTATCCCGTTGTTTTTAGCCGGAATACAAGTTTTCGCGCAGTTCTGAGAGAAGAATTTTACACCTTTCTCTCGTCTACTCTTCGATGACTTGCAAAATCGATGCTCGTGAATCTGGCTAGTTTCGATCTAAAACTGTGTATCCCTTTGTTTTGAGCCGGTATACAAGTTTTCGCGCAGTTCTGAGAGAAGTTTTACACCTTTCTCTCGTCTACTCTTCGAAGAATTGCAAAATCGATGCTCGTGAATCTTGCTAGTTTCGATCTAAAACGATGTATCCCGTTGTTTTGAGCCGGAATACCAGTTTTCGCGCAGTTCTGAGAGAAAAAGTTTTACACCTTTCTCCCGTCTACTCTTCGACACTTGTAAAATTGATGCTCGTGAATCTGGCTAGTTTCGATCTAAAACGATGTATCTCGTTGTTTTGAGCCGGAAAACAAGTTTTCGCGCAGTTCTGAGAGAAAAAATTTACACCTTTTTCTCGTCTACTCTTCGACGACTTGTAAAATCGATGCTCGTGAATCTTGCTAGCTTCGATCTAAAACAATGTATCCCGTTGTTTTGAGCCGGAATGCAAGTTTTCGCGCAGTTCTGAGAGAAAAAGTTTGCACCTTTCTCTCGTCAACTCTTCGACGACTTGCAAAATCGATGCTCGTGAATCTTGCTAGTTTCGATCTAAAACGATGTATCCCGTGGTTTTGAGCCGGAATACAAGTTTTCGCGCAGTTCTGAGGGAAAAAGTTGGCACCTTTCTCTCGTCTACTCTTCGACGACTTGTAAAATCGATGCTCGTGAATCTTGCTAGTTTCGACCTAAAACAATGTATCCCTTTGTTTTGAGCCGGTATACAAGTTTTCGCGCAGTTCTGAGAGAAAAAGTTTACACCTTTCTCTCCTCTACTCTTCGACGACTTGTAAAATCGATGCTCGTGAATCTTGCTAGTTTCGATCTAAAACAATGTATGCCTTTGTTTTGAGCCGGAATACAAGTTTTCACGCAGTTCTGAGAGAAAACGTTTACACCTTTCTCTCGTCTAATCTTCGATGACTTGTAAAATCGATGCTCGTGAATCTTGCTAGTTTCGATCTAAAACGATGTATCCCGTTGTTTTGAGCCGGAATACAAGTTCTCGTGCAGTTCTGAGAGAAGAATTTTACACCTTTCTCTCGTCTATTCTTCGAAGACTTGCAAAATCGATGCTCGTGAATCTTGCTAGTTTCGATCCAAAACGATGTATCCCGTTGTTTTGAGACGGAATACAAGTTTTCGCGCAGTTCTGAGAGAAAAAGTTTACACCTTTTTCTCGTCTACTCTTCGAGGACTTGTGAAATCGATGGTCGTGAATCTTGCTAGTTTTTATTTAAAACAATGTATCTCGTTGTTTTGAGCCAGAATATAAGTTTTCGCGCTGTTCTGAAAGGAAAAGTTTACACCTTGTTTTCGTCTACTCTTCGACGACTTGTAAAATCGACGCTCGTGAATTTTTCCTACTTTCGAATTAAAACGATGTATCCCGCTGTTTTGAGCCGGAATACAAGTTTTCGCGCAGTTCTGAGGGAAAAAGTTGGCACCTTTCTCTCGTCTACTCTTCGACGACTTGTAAAATCGATGCTCGTGAATCTTGCTAGTTTCGACCTAAAACGATGTATCCCTTTGTTTTGAGCCGGTATACAAGTTTTCGCGCAGTTCTGAGAGAAAAAGTTTACACCTTTCTCTCCTCTACTCTTCGACGACTTTTAAAATCGATGCTCGTGAATCTTGCTAGTTTCGATCTAAAACGATGTATCCCGTTGTTTTGAGACGGAATACAAGTTTTCGCGCAGTTCTGAGAGAAACTTTTACACCTTTCTCTCGTCTACTCTTCGACGACTTGTAAAATCGATGCTCGTGAATCTTGCTAGTTTCGATCTAAAACCATGTATCCCGTTGTTTTGAGCCGGAATACAAGTTTTCGTGCAGTTTTGAGAGAAAAAATTTACACCTTTTTTTCATCTACTCTTCAACGACTTGTAAAATTGATGCTCGTGAATCTTGCTAGTTTCGATCTATAACGATGTATCCATTTGTTTTGAGCCGGAATACAAGTTTTCGGGCAGTTCTGAGAGAAAAAATTTACACCTTTTTTTCGTCTACTCTTCGACGACTTGTAAAAACGATGCTCGTGAATTTTGCTAGTTTCGATATAAAACAATGTATCCCTTTGTTTTGAGCCGGAATAGAAGTTTTCGCGCAGTTCTGAGAGAAAAAGTTTACACCTTTTTTTCGTCTACTCTTCGACGACTTGTAAAATTGATGCTCGTGAATCTTGCTAGTTTCGATCTATAACGATGTATCCCGTTGTTTTGAGCCGGAATACAAGTTTTCGCGCAGTTCTGAGAGAAAAAATTTACACCTTTCTCTCGTCTACTCTTCGACGACTTGTAAAAACGATGCTCGTGAATTTTGCTTGTTTCGATCTAAAACGATGTATCCCGTTGTTTTGAGCCGGAATACAAGTTTTCGCGCAGTTCATTGAGGAAAAGTTTGCACCTTTCTCTCGTCTACTCTTCGACGACTTGTAAAATCGATGCTCGTGAATCGTGCTAGTTTCGATCTAAAACGATGTATCCCGTTGTTTTGAGCCGGAATACATGTTTTCGCGCAGTTCTGAGAGAAAAAATTTACACCTTTCTCTCATTCTATTCGACGACTTGTAAAATCGATGCTCGTGAATCTTGCTAGTTTCGATCTATAACGATGTATCCCGTTGTTTTGAGCCGGAATACAAGTTTTCGCGCAGTTCTGAGAGAAAAAATTACACCTTTCTCTCGTCTACTCTTCGACGACTTGTAAAAACGATGCTCGTGAATTTTGCTTGTTTCAATCTAAAACGATGTATCCCGTTGTTTTGAACCAGAATACAAGTTTTCGCGCAGTTCTGAGAGAAAAAGTTTGCACCTTTCTCTCGTCTACTCTTCGACGACTTGTAAAATCGGTGCTCGTGAATCGTGCTAGTTTCGATCTAAAACGATGTATCCCGTTGTTTTGAGCCGGAATACCTGTTTTCGCGCAGTTCTGAGAGAAAAAGTTTACACCTTTCTCTCCTCTACTCTTCGACGACTTGTTAAATCGATGCCCGTGATTCTTGCTAGTTTCGATATAAAACAATGTATCCCTTTGTTTGAGCCGGAATAGAAGTTTTCGCGCAGTTCTGAGAGAAAAAATTTAAACCTTTTTTTCGTCTACTCTTCGACGACTTGTAAAATCGATGCTCGTGAATCGTCCTAGTTTCGATCTAAAACGATGTATCCCGTTGTTTTGAGCCGGAATACAAGTTTTCGCGCAGTTCTGAGAGAAGAATTTTACACCTTTCTCTCATCTACTCTTCGAAGACTTCCAAAATCAATGCTCGTGAATCTTACTAGTTTCGATCTAAAACGATGTATCCCGTTGTTTTGAGCCGGAATACAAGTTTTCGCGCAGTTCTGAGAGAAAAAGTTTGCACCTTTCTCTCGTCTACTCTTCGACGACTTGTAAAATCGATGCCCGTGAATCTGGCTAGTTTCGATCTAAAACTATGTATCCCTTTGTTTTGAGCCGGAATACAAGTTTTCACGCAGTTCTGAGAGAAAAAATTTACACCTTTCTCTCGTCTACTCTTCGACGACTTGTAAAAACGATGCTCGTGAATTTTGCTTGTTTCGATCTAAAACGATGTGTCCCGTTGTTTTGAGCCGGAATACAAGTTTTCGCGCAGTTCATTGAGGAAAAGTTTGCACCTTTCTCTCGTCTACTTTCGACGACTTGTAAAATCGATGCTCGTGAATCGTGCTAGTTTCGATCTAAAACGATGTATCTCTTTGTTTTTAGCCGGAATAGAAGTTTTCGAGCAGTTCTGAGAGAAAAAATTTACACCTTTTTTTCATCTACTCTTCGACGACTTGTAAAAACGATGCTCGTGAATTTTGCTTGTTTCGATCTAAAACAATGTATCCCGTTGTTTTGAGCCGGAATACAAGTTTTCGCGCAGTTCTGAGAGAAGAATTTTACACCTTTCTCTCGTCTACTCTTCGATGACTTGCAAAATCGATGCTCGTGAATCTGGCTAGTTTCGATCTAAAACTGTGTATCCCTTTGTTTTGAGCCGGTATACAAGTTTTCGCGCAGTTCTGAGAGAAGAGTTTTACACCTTTCTCTCGTCTACTCTTCGAAGAATTGCAAAATCGATGCTCGTGAATCTTGCTAGTTTCGATCTAAAACGATGTATCCCGTTGTTTTGAGCCGGAATACCAGTTTTCGCGCAGTTCTGAGAGAAAAAGTTTACACCTTTCTCTCGTCTACTCTTCGACGACTTGTAAAATTGATGCTCGTGAATCTGGCTAGTTTCGATCTAAAACGATGTATCTCGTTGTTTTGAGCCGGAAAACAAGTTTTCGCGCAGATCTGAGAGAAAAAATATACACCTTTTTCTCGTCTACTCTTCGACGACTTGTAAAATCGATGCTCGTGAATCTTGCTAGCTTCGATCTAAAACAATGTATCCCGTTGTTTTGAGCCGGAATGCAAGTTTTCGCGCAGTTCTGAGAGAAAAAGTTTGCACCTTTCTCTCGTCAACTCTTCGACGACTTGCAAAATCGATGCTCGTGAATCTTGCTAGTTTCGATCTAAAACGATGTATCCCGTTGTTTTGAGCCGGAATACAAGTTTTCGCGCAGTTCTGAGGGAAAAAGTTGGCACCTTTCTCTCGTCTACTCTTCGACGACTTGTAAAATCGATGCTCGTGAATCTTGCTAGTTTCGACCTAAAACGATGTATCCCTTTGTTTTGAGCCGGTATACAAGTTTTCGCGCAGTTCTGAGAGAAAAAGTTTACACCTTTCTCTCCTCTACTCTTCGACGACTTGTAAAATCGATGCTCGTGAATCTTGCTAGTTTCGATCTAAAACAATGTATGCCTTTGTTTTGAGCCGGAATACAAGTTTTCACGCAGTTCTGAGAGAAAACGTTTACACCTTTTTTTCGTCTACTCTTCGACGACTTGTAAAATCGATGCTCTTGCATCTTGCTAGTTTCGATCTATAACGATGTATCCCGTTGTTTTGAGCCGGAATACAAGTTTTCGCGCAGTTCTGAGAGAAAAAATTTACACCTTTCTCTCGTCTACTCTTCGTCGACTTGTAAAAACGATGCTCGTGAATTTTGCTTGTTTCAATCTAAAACGATGTATCCCGTTGTTTTGAGCCGGAATACAAGTTTTCGCGCAGTTCTGAGAGAAGAATTTTACACCTTTCTCTCATCTACTCTTCGAAGACTTCCAAAATCAATGCTCGTGAATCTTACTAGTTTCGATCTAAAACGATGTATCCCGTTGTTTTGAGCCGGAATACAAGTTTTCGCGCAGTTCTGAGAGAAAAAGTTTGCACCTTTCTCTCGTCTACTCTTCGACGACTTGTAAAATCGATGCCCGTGAATCTGGCTAGTTTCGATCTAAAACTATGTATCCCTTTGTTTTGAGCCGGAATACAAGTTTTCACGCAGTTCTGAGAGAAAAAATTTACACCTTTCTCTCGTCTACTCTTCGACGACTTGTAAAAACGATGCTCGTGAATTTTGCTTGTTTCGATCTAAAACGATGTATCCCGTTGTTTTGAGCCGGAATACAAGTTTTCGCGCAGTTCATTGAGGAAAAGTTTGCACCTTTCTCTCGTCTACTTTCGACGACTTGTAAAATCGATGCTCGTGAATCGTGCTAGTTTCGATCTAAAACGATGTATCTCTTTGTTTTTAGCCGGAATAGAAGTTTTCGAGCAGTTCTGAGAGAAAAAATTTACACCTTTTTTTCATCTACTCTTCGACGACTTGTAAAAACGATGCTCGTGAATTTTGCTTGTTTCGATCTAAAACAATGTATCCCGTTGTTTTGAGCCGGAATACAAGTTTTCGCGCAGTTCTGAGAGAAGAATTTTACACCTTTCTCTCGTCTACTCTTCGATGACTTGCAAAATCGATGCTCGTGAATCTGGCTAGTTTCGATCTAAAACTGTGTATCCCTTTGTTTTGAGCCGGTATACAAGTTTTCGCGCAGTTCTGAGAGAAGAGTTTTACACCTTTCTCTCGTCTACTCTTCGAAGAATTGCAAAATCGATGCTCGTGAATCTTGCTAGTTTCGATCTAAAACGATGTATCCCGTTGTTTTGAGCCGAAATACCAGTTTTCGCGCAGTTCTGAGAGAAAAAGTTTACACCTTTCTCTCGTCTACTCTTCGACGACTTGTAAAATTGATGCTCGTGAATCTGGCTAGTTTCGATCTAAAACGATGTATCTCGTTGTTTTGAGCCGGAAAACAAGTTTTCGCGCAGTTCTGAGAGAAAAAATTTACACCTTTTTCTCGTCTACTCTTCGACGACTTGTAAAATCGATGCTCGTGAATCTTGCTAGCTTCGATCTAAAACAATGTATCCCGTTGTTTTGAGCCGGAATGCAAGTTTTCGCGCAGTTCTGAGAGAAAAAGTTTGCACCTTTCTCTCGTCAACTCTTCGACGACTTGCAAAATCGATGCTCGTGAATCTTGCTAGTTTCGATCTAAAACGATGTATCCCGTTGTTTTGAGCCGGAATACAAGTTTTCGCGCAGTTCTGAGGGAAAAAGTTGGCACCTTTCTCTCGTCTACTCTTCGACGACTTGTAAAATCGATGCTCGTGAATCTTGCTAGTTTCGACCTAAAACGATGTATCCCTTTGTTTTGAGCCGGTATACAAGTTTTCGCGCAGTTCTGAGAGAAAAAGTTTACACCTTTCTCTCCTCTACTCTTCGACGACTTGTAAAATCGATGCTCGTGAATCTTGCTAGTTTCGATCTAAAACAATGTATGCCTTTGTTTTGAGCCGGAATACAAGTTCTCGTGCAGTTCTGAGAGAAGAATTTTACACCTTTCTCTCGTCTATTCTTCGAAGACTTGCAAAATCGATGCTCGTGAATCTTGCTAGTTTCGATCTAAAACGATGTATCCCGTTGTTTTGAGACGGAATACAAGTTTTCGCGCAGTTCTGAGAGAAAAAGTTTACACCTTTTTCTCGTCTACTCTTCGAGGACTTGTGAAATCGATGGTCGTGAATCTTGCTAGTTTTTATTTAAAACAATGTATCTCGTTGTTTTGAGCCAGAATATAAGTTTTCGCGCTGTTCTGAAAGGAAAAGTTTACACCTTTTTTTCGTCTACTCTTCGACGACTTGTAAAATCGACGCTCGTGAATTTTTCCTACTTTCGAATTAAAACGATGTATCCCGCTGTTTTGAGCCGGAATACAAGTTTTCGTGCAGTTTTGAGAGAAAAAGTTTACACCTTTCTCTCGTCTACTCTGCGACGACTTGTAAAATCGATGCTCGTGAATCTTGCTAGTTTCGATCCAACACGATGTATCCCGTTGTTTTAAGCCGAAATACAAGTTTTCGTGCAGTTTTGAGAGAAAAAATTTACACCTTTTTTTCATCTACTCTTCAACGACTTGTAAAATTGATGCTCGTGAATCTTGCTAGTTTCGATCTATAACGATGTATCCATTTGTTTTGAGCCGGAATACAAGTTTTCGGGCAGTTCTGAGAGAAAAAATTTACACCTTTTTTTCGTCTACTCTTCGACGACTTGTAAAAACGATGCTCGTGAATTTTGCTAGTTTCGATATAAAACAATGTATCCCTTTGTTTTGAGCCGGAATAGAAGTTTTCGCGCAGTTCTGAGAGAAAAAGTTTACACCTTTTTTTCGTCTACTCTTCGACGACTTGTAAAATTGATGCTCGTGAATCTTGCTAGTTTCGATCTATAACGATGTATCCCGTTGTTTTGAGCCGGAATACAAGTTTTCGCGCAGTTCTGAGAGAAAAAATTTACACCTTTCTCTCGTCTACTCTTCGACGACTTGTAAAAACGATGCTCGTGAATTTTGCTTGTTTCGATCTAAAACGATGTATCCCGTTGTTTTGAGCCGGAATACAAGTTTTCGCGCAGTTCATTGAGGAAAAGTTTGCACCTTTCTCTCGTCTACTCTTCGACGACTTGTAAAATCGATGCTCGTGAATCGTGCTAGTTTCGATCTAAAACGATGTATCCCGTTGTTTTGAGCCGGAATACATGTTTTCGCGCAGTTCTGAGAGAAAAAATTTACACCTTTCTCTCATTCTATTCGACGACTTGTAAAATCGATGCTCGTGAATCTTGCTAGTTTCGATCTATAACGATGTATCCCGTTGTTTTGAGCCGGAATACAAGTTTTCGCGCAGTTCTGAGAGAAAAAATTACACCTTTCTCTCGTCTACTCTTCGACGACTTGTAAAAACGATGCTCGTGAATTTTGCTTGTTTCAATCTAAAACGATGTATCCCGTTGTTTTGAGCCGGAATACAAGTTTTCGCGCAGTTCTGAGAGAAAAAGTTTGCACCTTTCTCTCGTCTACTCTTCGACGACTTGTAAAATCGGTGCTCGTGAATCGTGCTAGTTTCGATCTAAAACGATGTATCCCGTTGTTTTGAGCCGGAATACCTGTTTTCGCGCAGTTCTGAGAGAAAAAGTTTACACCTTTCTCTCCTCTACTCTTCGACGACTTGTTAAATCGATGCCCGTGATTCTTGCTAGTTTCGATATAAAACAATGTATCCCTTTGTTTGAGCCGGAATAGAAGTTTTCGCGCAGTTCTGAGAGAAAAAATTTAAACCTTTTTTTCGTCTACTCTTCGACGACTTGTAAAATCGATGCTCGTGAATCGTGCTAGTTTCGATCTAAAACGATGTATCCCGTTGTTTTGAGCCGGAATACATGTTTTCGCGCAGTTCTGAGAGAAAAAATTTACACCTTTTTTTCGTCTACTCTTCGACGACTTGTAAAATCGATGCTCTTGAATCTTGCTAGTTTCGATCTATAACGATGTATCCCGTTGTTTTGAGACGGAATACAAGTTTTCGCGCAGTTCTGAGAGAAAAAATTTACACCTTTCTCTCGTCTACTCTTCGACGACTTGTAAAAACGATGCTCGTGAATATTGCTTGTTTCAATCTAAAACGATGTATCCCGTTGTTTTGAGCCGGAATACAAGTTTTCGCGCAGTTCTGAGAGAAGAATTTTACACCTTTCTCTCATCTACTCTTCGAAGACTTCCAAAATCAATGCTCGTGAATCTTACTAGTTTCGATCTAAAACGATGTATCCCGTTGTTTTGAGCCGGAATACAAGTTTTCGCGCAGTTCTGAGAGAAAAAGTTTGCACCTTTCTCTCGTCTACTCTTCGACGACTTGTAAAATCGATGCCCGTGAATCTGGCTAGTTTCGATCTAAAACTATGTATCCCTTTGTTTTGAGCCGGAATACAAGTTTTCACGCAGTTCTGAGAGAAAAAATTTACACCTTTCTCTCGTCTACTCTTCGACGACTTGTAAAAACGATGCTCGTGAATTTTGCTTGTTTCGATCTAAAACGATGTATCCCGTTGTTTTGAGCCGGAATACAAGTTTTCGCGCAGTTCATTGAGGAAAAGTTTGCACCTTTCTCTCGTCTACTTTCGACGACTTGTAAAATCGATGCTCGTGAATCGTGCTAGTTTCAATCTAAAACGATGTATCTCTTTGTTTTTAGCCGGAATAGAAGTTTTCGAGCAGTTCTGAGAGAAAAAATTTCCACCTTTTTTTCATCTACTCTTCGACGACTTGTAAAAACGATGCTCGTGAATTTTGCTTGTTTCGATCTAAAACAATGTATCCCGTTGTTTTGAGCCGGAATACAAGTTTTCGCGCAGTTCTGAGAGAAGAATTTTACACCTTTCTCTCGTCTACTCTTCGATGACTTGCAAAATCGATGCTCGTGAATCTGGCTAGTTTCGATCTAAAACTGTGTATCCCTTTGTTTTGAGCCGGTATACAAGTTTTCGCGCAGTTCTGAGAGAAGAGTTTTACACCTTTCTCTCGTCTACTCTTCGAAGAATTGCAAAATCGATGCTCGTGAATCTTGCTAGTTTCGATCTAAAACGATGTATCCCGTTGTTTTGAGCCGGAATACCAGTTTTCGCACAGTTCTGAGAGAAAAAATTTACACCTTTTTCTCGTCTACGCTTCGACGACTTGTAAAATCGATGCTCGTGAATCTTGCTAGCTTCGATCTAAAACAATGTATCCCGTTGTTTTGAGCCGGAATGCAAGTTTTCGCGCAGTTCTGAGAGAAAAAGTTTGCACCTTTCTCTCGTCAACTCTTCGACGACTTGCAAAATCGATGCTCGTGAACCTTGCTAGTTTCGATCTAAAACGATGTATCCCGTTGTTTTGAGCCGGAATACAAGTTTTCGCGCCGTTCTGAGGGAAAAAGTTGGCACCTTTCTCTCGTCTACTCTTCGACGACTTGTAAAATCGATGCTCGTGAATCTTGCTAGTTTCGACCTGAAACGATGTATCCCTTTGTTTTGAGCCGGTATACAAGTTTTCGCGCAGTTCTGAGAGAAAAAGTTTACACCTTTCTCTCCTCTACTCTTCGACGACTTGTAAAATCGATGCTCGTGAATCTTGCTAGTTTCGATCTAAAACAATGTATGCCTTTGTTTTGAGCCGGAATACAAGTTTTCAAGCAGTTCTGAGAGAAAACGTTTACACCTTTCTCTCGTCTATTCTTCGAAGACTTGCAAAATCAATGCTCGTGAATCTTGCTAGTTTCGATCTAAAACGATGTATCCCGTTGTTTTGAGACGGAATACAAGTTTTCGCGCAGTTCTGAGAGAAAAAGTTTACACCTTTTTCTCGTCTACTCTTCGAGGACTTTTGAAATCGATGGTCGTGAATCTTGCTAGTTTTTATTTAAAACAATGTATCTCGTTGTTTTGAGCCAGAATATAAGTTTTCGCGCTGTTCTGAAAGGAAAAGTTTACACCTTTTTTTCGTCTACTCTTCGACGACTTGTAAAATCGACGCTCGTGAATTTTTCCTACTTTCGAATTAAAACGATGTATCCCGCTGTTTTGAGCCGGAATACAAGTTTTCGCGCAGTTCTGAGAGAAACTTTTACACCTTTCTCTCGTCTACTCTTCGACGACTTGTAAAATCGATGCTCGTGAATCTTGCTAGTTTCGATCTAAAACCATGTATCCCGTTGTTTTGAGCCGGAATACAAGTTTTCGGGCAGTTCTGAGAGAAAAAATTTACACCTTTTTTTCGTCTACTCTTCGACGACTTGTAAAAACGATGCTCGTGAATTTTGCTAGTTTCGATATAAAACAATGTATCCCTTTGTTTTGAGCCGGAATAGAAGTTTTCGCGCAGTTCTGAGAGAAAAAGTTTACACCTTTTTTTCGTCTACTCTTCGACGACTTGTAAAATTGATGCTCGTGAATCTTGCTAGTTTCGATCTATAACGATGTATCCCGTTGTTTTGAGCCGGAATACAAGTTTTCGCGCAGTTCTGAGAGAAAAAATTTACACCTTTCTCTCGTCTACTCTTCGACGACTTGTAAAATCGATGCTCGTGAATTTTGCTTGTTTCGATCTAAAACGATGTATCCCGTTGTTTTGAGCCGGAATACAAGTTTTCGCGCAGTTCATTGAGGAAAAGTTTGCACCTTTCTCTCGTCTACTCTTCGACGACTTGTAAAATCGATGCTCGTGAATCGTGCTAGTTTCGATCTAAAACGATGTATCCCGTTGTTTTGAGCCGGAATACATGTTTTCGCGCAGTTCTGAGAGAAAAAATTTACACCTTTCTCTCATTCTATTCGACGACTTGTAAAATCGATGCTCGTGAATCTTGCTAGTTTCAATCTATAACGATGTATCCCGTTGTTTTGAGCCGGAATACAAGTTTTCGCGCAGTTCTGAGAGAAAAAATTTACACCTTTCTCTCGTCTACTCTTCGACGACTTGTAAAAACGATGCTCGTGAATTTTGCTTGTTTCAATCTAAAACGATGTATCCCGTTGTTTTGAGCCGCAATACAAGTTTTCGCGCAGTTCTGAGAGAAGAATTTTACACCTTTCTCTCGTCTACTCTTCGAAGACTTGCAAAATCGATGCTCGTGAATCTTACTAGTTTCGATCTAAAACGATGTATCCCGTTGTTTTGAGCCGGAATACAAGTTTTCGCGCAGTTCTGAGAGAAAAAGTTTGCACCTTTCTCTCGTCTACTCTTCGACGACTTGTAAAATCGATGCCCGTGAATCTGGCTAGTTTCGATCTAAAACTATGTATCCCTTTGTTTTGAGCCGGAATACAAGTTTTCACGCAGTTCTGAGAGAAAAAGTTTACACCTTTCTCTCGTCTACTCTTCGACGACTTGTAAAGTCGATGCTCGTGAATCTTGCTAGTTTCGATTTAAAACGATGTATCCCTTTGTTTTTAGCCGAAATAGAAGTTTTCGAGCAGTTCTGAGAGAAAAAATTTACACCTTTTTTTCATCTACTCTTCGACGACTTGTAAAAACGATGCTCGGGAATTTTGCTTGTTTCGATCTAAAACAATGTATCCCGTTGTTTTGAGCCGGAATACAAGTTTTCGCGCAGTTCTGAGAGAAGAATTTTACACCTTTCTCTCGTCTACTCTTCGAAGACTTGCAAAATCGATGCTCGTGAATCTGGCTAGTTTCAATCTAAACCTGTGTATCCCTTTGTTTTGAGCCGGTATACAAGTTTTCGCGCAGTTCTGAGAGAAGAGTTTTACACCTTTCTCTCGTCTACTCTACGAAGAATTGCAAAATCGATGCTCGTGAATCTTGCTAGTTTCGATCTAAAACGATGTATCCCGTTGTTTTGAGCCGGAATACCAGTTTTCGCGCAGTTCTGAGCGAAAAAGTTTACACCTTTCTCTCGTCTACTCTTCGACGACTTGTAAAATTGATGCTCGTGAATCTGGCTAGTTTCGATCTAAAACGATGTATCTCGTTGTTTTGAGCCGGAAAACAAGTTTTCGCGCAGTTCTGAGAGAAAAAATTTACACCTTTTTCTCGTCTACTCTTCGACGACTTGTAAAATCGATGCTCGTGAATCTTGCTAGCTTCGATCTAAAACAATGTATCCCGTTGTTTTGAGCCGGAATGCAAGTTTTCGCGCAGTTCTGAGAGAAAAAGTTTGCACCTTTCTCTCGTCAACTCTTCGACGACTTGCAAAATCGATGCTCGTGAATCTTGCTAGTTTCGATCTAAAACGATGTATCCCGTTGTTTTGAGCCGGAATACAAGTTTTCGCGCAGTTCTGAGGGAAAAAGTTGGCACCTTTCTCTCGTCTACTCTTCGACGACTTGTAAAATCGATGCTCGTGAATCTTGCTAGTTTCGACCTAAAACGATGTATCCCTTTTGTTTTGAGCCGGTATACAAGTTTTCGCGCAGTTCTGAGAGAAAAAGTTTACACCTTTCTCTCCTCTACTCTTCGACGACTTGTAAAATCGATGCTCGTGAATCTTGCTAGTTTCGATCTAAAACAATGTATGCCTTTGTTTTGAGCCGGAATACAAGTTTTCACGCAGTTCTGAGAGAAAACGTTTGCACCTTTCTCTCGTCTAATCTTCGATGACTTGTAAAATCAATGCTCGTGAATCTTGCTAGTTTCGATCTAAAACGATGTATCCCGTTGTTTTGAGCCGGAATACAAGTTCTCGTGCAGTTCTGAGAGAAGAATTTTACACCTTTCTCTCGTCTATTCTTCGAAGACTTGCAAAATCGATGCTCGTGAATCTTGCTAGTTTCGATCTAAAACGATGTATCCCGTTGTTTTGAGACGGAATACAAGTTTTCGCGCAGTTCTGAGAGAAAAAGTTTACACCTTTCTCTCGTCTACTCTGCGACGACTTGTAAAATCGATGCTCGTGAATCTTGCTAGTTTCGATCCAACACGATGTATCCCGTTGTTTTAAGCCGGAATACAAGTTTTCGTGCAGTTTTGAGAGAAAAAATTTACACCTTTTTTTCATCTACTCTTCGACGACTTGTAAAATTGATGCTCGTGAATCTTGCTAGTTTCGATCTATAACGATGTATCCCTTTGTTTTGAGCCGGAATACAAGTTTTCGCGCAGTTCTGAGAGAAAAAATTTACACCTTTTTCTCGTCTACTCTTCGACGACTTGTAAAAACGATGCTCGTGAATTTTGCTAGTTTCGATATAAAACAATGTATCCCTTTGTTTTGAGCCGGAATAGAAGTTTTCGCGCAGTTCTGAGAGAAAAAATTTACACCTTTTTTTCGTCTACTCTTCGACGACTTGTAAAATTGATGCTCGTGAATCTTGCTAGTTTCGATCTATAACGATGTATCCCGTTGTTTTGAGCCGGAATACAAGTTTTCGCGCAGTTCTGAGAGAAAAAATTTACACCTTTCTCTCGTCTACTCTTCGACGACTTGTAAAAACGATGCTCGTGAATTTTGCTTGTTTCGATCTAAAACGATGTATCCCGTTGTTTTGAGACGGAATACAAGTTTTCGCGCAGTTCTGAGAGAAGAATTTTACACCTTTCTCTCGTCTACTCTTCGAAGACTTGCAAAATCGATGCTCGTGAATCTTACTAGTTTCGATCTAAAACGATGTATGCCGTTGTTTTGAGCCGGAATACAAGTTTTCGCGCAGTTCTGAGAGAAAAAGTTTGCACCTTTCTCTCGTCTACTCTTCGACGACTTGTAAAATCGATGCCCGTGAATCTGGCTAGTTTCGATCTAAAACTATGTATCCCTTTGTTTTGAGCCGGAATACAAGTTTTCACGCAGTTCTGAGAGAAAAAGTTTACACCTTTCTCTCGTCTACTCTTCGACGACTTGTAAAGTCGATGCTCGTGAATCTTGCTAGTTTCGATTTAAAACGATGTATCCCTTTGTTTTTAGCCGGAATAGAAGTTTTCGAGCAGTTCTGAGAGAAAAAATTTACACCTTTTTTTCATCTACTCTTCGACGACTTGTAAAAACGATGCTCGGGAATTTTGCTTGTTTCGATCTAAAACAATGTATCCCGTTGTTTTGAGCCGGAATACAAGTTTTCGCGCAGTTCTGAGAGAAGAATTTTACACCTTTCTCTCGTCTACTCTTCGAAGAATTGCAAAATCGATGCTCGTGAATCTTGCTAGTTTCGATCTAAAACGATGTATCCCGTTGTTTTGAGTCGGAATACCAGTTTTCGCGCAGTTCTGAGCGAAAAAGTTTACACCTTTCTCTCGTCTACTCTTCGACGACTTGTAAAATTGATGCTCGTGAATCTGGCTAGTTTCGATCTAAAACGATGTATCTCGTTGTTTTGAGCCGGAAAACAAGTTTTCGCGCAGTTCTGAGAGAAAAAATTTACACCTTTTTCTCGTCTACTCTTCGACGACTTGTAAAATCGATGCTCGTGAATCTTGCTAGCTTCGATCTAAAACAATGTATCCCGTTGTTTTGAGCCGGAATGCAAGTTTTCGCGCAGTTCTGAGAGAAAAAGTTTGCACCTTTCTCTCGTCAACTCTTCGACGACTTGCAAAATCGATGCTCGTGAATCTTGCTAGTTTCGATCTAAAACGATGTATCCCGTTGTTTTGAGCCGGAATACAAGTTTTCGCGCAGTTCTGAGGGAAAAAGTTGGCACCTTTCTCTCGTCTACTCTTCGACGACTTGTAAAATCGATGCCCGTGAATCTGGCTAGTTTCGATCTAAAACTATGTATCCCTTTGTTTTGAGCCGGAATACAAGTTTTCACGCAGTTCTGAGAGAAAAAGTTTACACCTTTCTCTCGTCTACTCTTCGACGACTTGTAAAGTCGATGCTCGTGAATCTTGCTAGTTTCGATTTAAAACGATGTATCCCTTTGTTTTTAGCCGGAATAGAAGTTTTCGAGCAGTTCTGAGAGAAAAAATTTACACCTTTTTTTCATCTACTCTTCGACGACTTGTAAAAACGATGCTCGGGAATTTTGCTTGTTTCGATCTAAAACAATGTATCCCGTTGTTTTGAGCCGGAATACAAGTTTTCGCGCAGTTCTGAGAGAAGAATTTTACACCTTTCTCTCGTCTACTCTTCGAAGACTTGCAAAATCGATGCTCGTGAATCTGGCTAGTTTCAATCTAAAACTGTGTATCCCTTTGTTTTGAGCCGGTATACAAGTTTTCGCGCAGTTCTGAGAGAAGAGTTTTACACCTTTCTCTCGTCTACTCTACGAAGAATTGCAAAATCGATGCTCGTGAATCTTGCTAGTTTCGATCTAAAACGATGTATCCCGTTGTTTTGAGTCGGAATACCAGTTTTCGCGCAGTTCTGAGCGAAAAAGTTTACACCTTTCTCTCGTCTACTATTCGACGACTTGTAAAATTGATGCTCGTGAATCTGGCTAGTTTCGATCTAAAACGATGTATCTCGTTGTTTTGAGCCGGAAAACAAGTTTTCGCGCAGTTCTGAGAGAAAAAATTTACACCTTTTTCTCGTCTACTCTTCGACGACTTGTAAAATCGATGCTCGTGAATCTTGCTAGCTTCGATCTAAAACAATGTATCCCGTTGTTATGAGCCGGAATGCAAGTTTTCGCGCAGTTCTGAGAGAAAAAGTTTGCACCTTTCTCTCGTCAACTCTTCGACGACTTGCAAAATCGATGCTCGTGAATCTTGCTAGTTTCGATCTAAAACGATGTATCCCGTTGTTTTGAGCCGGAATACAAGTTTTCGCGCAGTTCTGAGGGAAAAAGTTGGCACCTTTCTCTCGTCTACTCTTCGACGACTTGTAAAATCGATGCCCGTGAATCTGGCTAGTTTCGATCTAAAACTATGTATCCCTTTGTTTTGAGCCGGAATACAAGTTTTCACGCAGTTCTGAGAGAAAAAGTTTACACCTTTCTCTCGTCTACTCTTCGACGACTTGTAAAGTCGATGCTCGTGAATCTTGCTAGTTTCGATTTAAAACGATGTATCCCTTTGTTTTTAGCCGGAATAGAAGTTTTCGAGCAGTTCTGAGAGAAAAAATTTACACCTTTTTTTCATCTACTCTTCGACGACTTGTAAAAACGATGCTCGGGAATTTTGCTTGTTTCGATCTAAAACAATGTATCCCGTTGTTTTGAGCCGGAATGCAAGTTTTCGCGCAGTTCTGAGAGAAAAAGTTTGCACCTTTCTCTCGTCAACTCTTCGACGACTTGCAAAATCGATGCTCGTGAATCTGGCTAGTTTCAATCTAAAACTGTGTATCCCTTTGTTTTGAGCCGGTATACAAGTTTTCGCGCAGTTCTGAGAGAAGAGTTTTACACCTTTCTCTCGTCTACTCTACGAAGAATTGCAAAATCGATGCTCGTGAATCTTGCTAGTTTCGATCTAAAACGATGTATCCCGTTGTTTTGAGCCGGAATACCAGTTTTTGCGCAGTTCTGAGCGAAAAAGTTTACACCTTTCTCTCGTCTACTCTTCGACGACTTGTAAAATTGATGCTCGTGAATCTGGCTAGTTTCGATCTAAAACGATGTATCTCGTTATTTTGAGCCGGAAAACAAGTTTTCGCGCAGTTCTGAGAGAAAAAATTTACACCTTTTTCTCGTCTACTCTTCGACGACTTGTAAAATCGATGCTCGTGAATCTTGCTAGCTTCGATCTAAAACAATGTATCCCGTTGTTTTGAGCCGGAATGCAAGTTTTCGCGCAGTTCTGAGAGAAAAAGTTTGCACCTTTCTCTCGTCAACTCTTCGACGACTTGCAAAATCGATGCTCGTGAATCTTGCTAGTTTCGATCTAAAACGATGTATCCCGTTGTTTTGAGCCGGAATACAAGTTTTCGCGCAGTTCTGAGGGAAAAAGTTGGCACCTTTCTCTCGTCTACTCTTCGACGACTTGTAAAATCGATGCTCGTGAATCTTGCTAGTTTCGACCTAAAACGATGTATCCCTTTTGTTTTGAGCCGGTATACAAGTTTTCGCGCAGTTCTGAGAGAAAAAGTTTACACCTTTCTCTCCTCTACTCTTCGACGACTTGTAAAATCGATGCTCGTGAATCTTGCTAGTTTCGATCTAAAACAATGTATGCCTTTGTTTTGAGCCGGAATACAAGTTTTCACGCAGTTCTGAGAGAAAACGTTTACACCTTTCTCTCGTCTAATCTTCGATGACTTGTAAAATCGATGCTCGTGAATCTTGCTAGTTTCGATCTAAAACGATGTATCCCGTTGTTTTGAGCCGGAATACAAGTTCTCGTGCAGTTCTGAGAGAAGAATTTTACACCTTTCTCTCGTCTATTCTTCGAAGACTTGCAAAATCGATGCTCGTGAATCTTGCTAGTTTCGATCTAAAACGATGTATCCCGTTGTTTTGAGACGGAATACAAGTTTTCGCGCAGTTCTGAGAGAAAAAGTTTACACCTTTCTCTCGTCTACTCTGCGACGACTTGTAAAATCGATGCTCGTGAATCTTGCTAGTTTCGATCCAACACGATGTATCCCGTTGTTTTAAGCCGGAATACAAGTTTTCGTGCAGTTTTGAGAGAAAAAATTTACACCTTTTTTTCATCTACTCTTCGACGACTTGTAAAATTGATGCTCGTGAATCTTGCTAGTTTCGATCTATAACGATGTATCCCTTTGTTTTGAGCCGGAATACAAGTTTTCGCGCAGTTCTGAGAGAAAAAATTTACACCTTTTTCTCGTCTACTCTTCGACGACTTGTAAAAACGATGCTCGTGAATTTTGCTAGTTTCGATATAAAACCATGTATCCCTTTGTTTTGAGCCGGAATAGAAGTTTTCGCGCAGTTCTGAGAGAAAAAATTTACACCTTTTTTTCGTCTACTCTTCGACGACTTGTAAAATTGATGCTCGTGAATCTTGCTAGTTTCGATCTATAACGATGTATCCCGTTGTTTTGAGCCGGAATACAAGTTTTCGCGCAGTTCTGAGAGAAAAAATTTACACCTTTCTCTCGTCTACTCTTCGACGACTTGTAAAAACGATGCTCGTGAATTTTGCTTGTTTCGATCTAAAACGATGTATCCCGTTGTTTTGAGACGGAATACAAGTTTTCGCGCAGTTCTGAGAGAAAAAGTTTACACCTTTTTCTCGTCTACTCTTCGAGGACTTGTGAAATCGATGGTCGTGAATCTTGCTAGTTTTTATTTAAAACAATGTATCTCGTTGTTTTGAGCCAGAATATAAGTTTTCGCGCTGTTCTGAAAGGAAACGTTTACACCTTTTTTTCGTCTACTCTTCGACGACTTGTAAAATTGACGCTCGTGAATTTTTCCTACTTTCGAATTAAAACGATGTATCCCGCTGTTTTGAGCCGGAATACAAGTTTTCGCGCAGTTCTGAGAGAAACTTTTACACCTTTCTCTCGTCTACTCTTCGACGACTTGTAAAATCGATGCTCGTGAATCTTGCTAGTTTCGATCTAAAACCATGTCCCCCGTTGTTTTGAGCCGGAATACAAGTTTTCGTGCAGTTTTGAGAGAAAAAGTTTACACCTTTCTCTCGTCTACTCTGCGACGACTTGTAAAATCGATGCTCGTGAATCTTGCTAGTTTCGATCCAACACGATGTATCCCGTTGTTTTAAGCCGGAATACAAGTTTTCGTGCAGTTTTGAGAGAAAAAATTTACACCTTTTTTTCATCTACTCTTCGACGACTTGTAAAATTGATGCTCGTGAATCTTGCTAGTTTCGATCTATAACGATGTATCCATTTGTTTTGAGCCGGAATACAAGTTTTCGGGCAGTTCTGAGAGAAAAAATTTACACCTTTTTTTCGTCTACTCTTCGACGACTTGTAAAAACGATGCTCGTGAATTTTGCTAGTTTCGATATAAAACAATGTATCCCTTTGTTTTGAGCCGGAATAGAAGTTTTCGCGCAGTTCTGAGAGAAAAAGTTTACACCTTTTTTTCGTCTACTCTTCGACGACTTGTAAAATTGATGCTCGTGAATCTTGCTAGTTTCGATCTATAACGATGTATCCCGTTGTTTTGAGCCGGAATACAAGTTTTCGCGCAGTTCTGAGAGAAAAAATTTACACCTTTCTCTCGTCTACTCTTCGACGACTTGTAAAAACGATGCTCGTGAATTTTGCTTGTTTCGATCTAAAACGATGTATCCCGTTGTTTTGAGCCGGAATACAAGTTTTCGCGCAGTTCATTGAGGAAAAGTTTGCACCTTTCTCTCGTCTACTTTCGACGACTTGTAAAATCGATGCTCGTGAATCGTGCTAGTTTCGATCTAAAACGATGTATCCCGTTGTTTTGAGCCGGAATACATGTTTTCGCGCAGTTCTGAGAGAAAAAATTTACACCTTTCTCTCATTCTATTCGACGACTTGTAAAATCGATGCTCGTGAATCTTGCTAGTTTCGATCTATAACGATGTATCCCGTTGTTTTGAGCCGGAATACAAGTTTTCGCGCAGTTCTGAGAGAAAAAATTTACACCTTTCTCTCGTCTACTCTTCGACGACTTGTAAAAACGATGCTCGTGAATTTTGCTTGTTTCAATCTAAAACGATGTATCCCGTTGTTTTGAGCCTGAATACAAGTTTTCGCGCAGTTCTGAGAGAAGAATTTTACACCTTTCTCTCGTCTACTCTTCGAAGACTTGCAAAATCGATGCTCGTGAATCTTACTAGTTTCGATCTAAAACGATGTATCCCGTTGTTTTGAGCCGGAATACAAGTTTTCGCGCAGTTCTGAGAGAAAAAGTTTGCACCTTTCTCTCGTCTACTCTTCGACGACTTGTAAAATCGATGCCCGTGAATCTGGCTAGTTTCGATCTAAAACTATGTATCCCTTTGTTTTGAGCCGGAATACAAGTTTTCACGCAGTTCTGAGAGAAAAAGTTTACACCTTTCTCTCGTCTACTCTTCGACGACTTGTAAAGTCGATGCTCGTGAATCTTGCTAGTTTCGATTTAAAACGATGTATCCCTTTGTTTTTAGCCGGAATAGAAGTTTTCGAGCAGTTCTGAGAGAAAAAATTTACACCTTTTTTTCATCTACTCTTCGACGACTTGTAAAAACGATGCTCGGGAATTTTGCTTGTTTCGATCTAAAACAATGTATCCCGTTGTTTTGAGCCGGAATACAAGTTTTCGCGCAGTTCTGAGAGAAGAATTTTACACCTTTCTCTCGTCTACTCTTCGAAGACTTGCAAAATCGATGCTCGTGAATCTGGCTAGTTTCAATCTAAAACTGTGTATCCCTTTGTTTTGAGCCGGTATACAAGTTTTCGCGCAGTTCTGAGAGAAGAGTTTTACACCTTTCTCTCGTCTACTCTACGAAGAATTGCAAAATCGATGCTCGTGAATCTTGCTAGTTTCGATCTAAAACGATGTATCCCGTTGTTTTGAGCCGGAATACCAGTTTTCGCGCAGTTCTGAGCGAAAAAGTTTACACCTTTCTCTCGTCTACTCTTCGACGACTTGTAAAATTGATGCTGGTGAATCTGGCTAGTTTCGATCTAAAACGATGTATCTCGTTGTTTTGAGCCGGAAAACAAGTTTTCGCGCAGTTCTGAGAGAAAAAATTTACACCTTTTTCTCGTCTACTCTTCGACGACTTGTAAAATCGATGCTCGTGAATCTTGCTAGCTTCGATCTAAAACAATGTATCCCGTTGTTTTGAGCCGGAATGCAAGTTTTCGCGCAGTTCTGAGAGAAAAAGTTTGCACCTTTCTCTCGTCATCTCTTCGACGACTTGCAAAATCGATGCTCGTGAATCTTGCTAGTTTCGATCTAAAACGATGTATCCCGTTGTTTTGAGCCGGAATACAAGTTTTCGCGCAGTTCTGAGGGAAAAAGTTGGCACCTTTCTCTCGTCTACTCTTCGACGACTTGTAAAATCGATGCTCGTGAATCTTGCCAGTTTCGACCTAAAACGATGTATCCCTTTTGTTTTGAGCCGGTATACAAGTTTTCGCGCAGTTCTGAGAGAAAAAGTTTACACCTTTCTCTCCTCTACTCTTCGACGACTTGTAAAATCGATGCTCGTGAATCTTGCTAGTTTCGATCTAAAACAATGTGTGCCTTTGTTTTGAGCCGGAATACAAGTTTTCACGCAGTTCTGAGAGAAAACGTTTACACCTTTCTCTCGTCTAATCTTCGATGACTTGTAAAATCGATGCTCGTGAATCTTGCTAGTTTCGATCTAAAACGATGTATCCCTTTGTTTTGAGCCGGAATACAAGTTCTCGTGCAGTTCTGAGAGAAGAATTTTACACCTTTCTCTCGTCTATTCTTCGAAGACTTGCAAAATCGATGCTCGTGAATCTTGCTAGTTTCGATCTAAAACGATGTATCCCGTTGTTTTGAGACGGAATACAAGTTTTCGCGCAGTTCTGAGAGAAAAAGTTTACACCTTTCTCTCGTCTACTCTGCGACGACTTGTAAAATCGATGCTCGTGAATCTTGCTAGTTTCGATCCAACACGATGTATCCCGTTGTTTTAAGCCGGAATACAAGTTTTCGTGCAGTTTTGAGAGAAAAAATTTACACCTTTTTTTCATCTACTCTTCGACGACTTGTAAAATTGATGCTCGTGAATCTTGCTAGTTTCGATCTATAACGATGTATCCCTTTGTTTTGAGCCGGAATACAAGTTTTCGCGCAGTTCTGAGAGAAAAAATTTACACCTTTTTCTCGTCTACTCTTCGACGACTTGTAAAAACGATGCTCGTGAATTTTGCTAGTTTCGATCTATAACGATGTATCCCGTTGTTTTGAGCCGGAATACAAGTTTTCGCGCAGTTCTGAGAGAAAAAATTTACACCTTTCTCTCGTCTACTCTTCGACGACTTGTAAAAACGATGCTCGTAAATTTTGCTTGTTTCCTTCTAAAACGATGTATCCCGTTGTTTTGAGACGGAATACAAGTTTTCGCGCAGTTCTGAGAGAAAAAGTTTACACCTTTTTCTCGTCTACTCTTCGAGGACTTGTGAAATCGATGGTCGTGAATCTTGCTAGTTTTTATTTAAAACAATGTATCTCGTTGTTTTGAGCCAGAATATAAGTTTTCGCGCTGTTCTGAAAGGAAAAGTTTACACCTTTCTCTCGTCTACTCTGCGACGACTTGTAAAATCGATGCTCGTGAATCTTGCTAGTTTCGATCCAACACGATGTATCCCGTTGTTTTAAGCCGGAATACAAGTTTTCGTGCAGTTTTGAGAGAAAAAATTTACACCTTTTTTTCATCTACTCTTCGACGACTTGTAAAATTGATGCTCGTGAATCTTGCTAGTTTCGATCTATAACGATGTATCCCTTTGTTTTGAGCCGGAATACAAGTTTTCGCGCAGTTCTGAGAGAAAAAATTTACACCTTTTTCTCGTCTACTCTTCGACGACTTGTAAAAACGATGCTCGTGAATTTTGCTAGTTTCGATATAAAACAATGTATCCCTTTGTTTTGAGCCGGAATAGAAGTTTTCGCGCAGTTCTGAGAGAAAAAATTTACACCTTTTTTTCGTCTACTCTTCGACGACTTGTAAAATTGATGCTCGTGAATCTTGCTAGTTTCGATCTATAACGATGTATCCCGTTGTTTTGAGCCGGAATACAAGTTTTCGCGCAGTTCTGAGAGAAAAAATTTACACCTTTCTCTCGTCTACTCTTCGACGACTTGTAAAAACGATGCTCGTGAATTTTGCTTGTTTCGATCTAAAACGATGTATCCCGTTGTTTTGAGACGGAATACAAGTTTTCGCGCAGTTCTGAGAGAAAAAGTTTACACCTTTTTCTCGTCTACTCTTCGAGGACTTGTGAAATCGATGGTCGTGAATCTTGCTAGTTTTTATTTAAAACAATGTATCTCGTTGTTTTGAGCCAGAATATAAGTTTTCGCGCTGTTCTGAAAGGAAAAGTTTACACCTTTTTTTCGTCTACTCTTCGACGACTTGTAAAATCGACGCTCATGAATTTTTCCTACTTTCGAATTAAAACGATGTATCCCGCTGTTTTGAGCCGGAATACAAGTTTTCGCGCAGTTCTGAGAGAAACTTTTACACCTTTCTCTCGTCTACTCTTCGACGACTTGTAAAATCGATGCTCGTGAATCTTGCTAGTTTCGATCTAAAACCATGTATCCCGTTGTTTTGAGCCGGAATACAAGTTTTCGTGCAGTTTTGAGAGAAAAAGTTTACACCTTTCTCTCGTCTACTCTGCGACGACTTGTAAAATCGGTGCTCGTGAATCTTGCTAGTTTCGATCCAACACGATGTATCCCGTTGTTTTAAGCCGGAATACAAGTTTTCGTGCAGTTTTGAGAGAAAAAATTTACACCTTTCTCTCGTCTATTCTTCGAAGACTTGCAAAATCGATGCTCGTGAATCTTGCTAGTTTCGATCTAAAACGATGTATCCCGTTGTTTTGAGACGGAATACAAGTTTTCGCGCAGTTCTGAGAGAAAAAGTTTACACCTTTCTCTCGTCTACTCTGCGACGACTTGTAAAATCGATGCTCGTGAATCTTGCTAGTTTCGACCCAACACGATGTATCCCGTTGTTTTAAGCCGGAATACAAGTTTTCGTGCAGTTTTGAGAGAAAAAATTTACACCTTTTTTTCATCTACTCTTCGACGACTTGTAAAATTGATGCTCGTGAATCTTGCTAGTTTCGATCTATAACGATGTATCCCTTTGTTTTGAGCCGGAATACAAGTTTTCGCGCAGTTCTGAGAGAAAAAATTTACACCTTTTTCTCGTCTACTCTTCGACGACTTGTAAAAACGATGCTCGTGAATTTTGCTAGTTTCGATATAAAACAATGTATCCCTTTGTTTTGAGCCGGAATAGAAGTTTTCGCGCAGTTCTGAGAGAAAAAATTTACACCTTTTTTTCGTCTACTCTTCGACGACTTGTAAAATTGATGCTCGTGAATCTTGCTAGTTTCGATCTATAACGATGTATCCCGTTGTTTTGAGCCGGAATACGAGTTTTCGCGCAGTTCTGAGAGAAAAAATTTACACCTTTCTCTCGTCTACTCTTCGACGACTTGTAAAAACGATGCTCGTGAATTTTGCTTGTTTCGATCTAAAACGATGTATCCCGTTGTTTTGAGACGGAATACAAGTTTTCGCGCAGTTCTGAGAGAAAAAGTTTACACCTTTTTCTCGTCTACTCTTCGAGGACTTGTGAAATCGATGGTCGTGAATCTTGCTAGTTTTTATTTAAAACAATGTATCTCGTTGTTTTGAGCCAGAATATAAGTTTTCGCGCTGTTCTGAAAGGAAAAGTTTACACCTTTTTTTCGTCTACTCTTCGACGACTTGTAAAATCGACGCTCGTGAATTTTTCCTACTTTCGAATTAAAACGATGTATCCCGCTGTTTTGAGCCGGAATACAAGTTTTCGCGCAGTTCTGAGAGAAACTTTTACACCTTTCTCTCGTCTACTCTTCGACGACTTGTAAAATCGATGCTCGTGAATCTTGCTAGTTTCGATCTAAAACCATGTATCCCGTTGTTTTGAGCCGGAATACAAGTTTTCGTGCAGTTTTGAGAGAAAAAGTTTACACCTTTCTCTCGTCTACTCTGCGACGACTTGTAAAATCGGTGCTCGTGAATCTTGCTAGTTTCGATCCAACACGATGTATCCCGTTGTTTTAAGCCGGAATACAAGTTTTCGTGCAGTTTTGAGAGAAAAAATTTACACCTTTCTCTCGTCTATTCTTCGAAGACTTGCAAAATCGATGCTCGTGAATCTTGCTAGTTTCGATCTAAAACGATGTATCCCGTTGTTTTGAGACGGAATACAAGTTTTCGCGCAGTTCTGAGAGAAAAAGTTTACACCTTTCTCTCGTCTACTCTGCGACGACTTGTAAAATCGATGCTCGTGAATCTTGCTAGTTTCGACCCAACACGATGTATCCCGTTGTTTTAAGCCGGAATACAAGTTTTCGTGCAGTTTTGAGAGAAAAAATTTACACCTTTTTTTCATCTACTCTTCGACGACTTGTAAAATTGATGCTCGTGAATCTTGCTAGTTTCGATCTATAACGATGTATCCCTTTGTTTTGAGCCGGAATACAAGTTTTCGCGCAGTTCTGAGAGAAAAAATTTACACCTTTTTCTCGTCTACTCTTCGACGACTTGTAAAAACGATGCTCGTGAATTTTGCTAGTTTCGATATAAAACAATGTATCCCTTTGTTTTGAGCCGGAATAGAAGTTTTCGCGCAGTTCTGAGAGAAAAAATTTACACCTTTTTTTCGTCTACTCTTCGACGACTTGTAAAATTGATGCTCGTGAATCTTGCTAGTTTCGATCTATAACGATGTATCCCGTTGTTTTGAGCCGGAATACGAGTTTTCGCGCAGTTCTGAGAGAAAAAATTTACACCTTTCTCTCGTCTACTCTTCGACGACTTGTAAAAACGATGCTCGTGAATTTTGCTTGTTTCGATCTAAAACGATGTATCCCGTTGTTTTGAGACGGAATACAAGTTTTCGCGCAGTTCTGAGAGAAAAAGTTTACACCTTTTTCTCGTCTACTCTTCGAGGACTTGTGAAATCGATGGTCGTGAATCTTGCTAGTTTTTATTTAAAACAATGTATCTCGTTGTTTTGAGCCAGAATATAAGTTTTCGCGCTGTTCTGAAAGGAAAAGTTTACACCTTTTTTTCGTCTACTCTTCGACGACTTGTAAAATCGACGCTCGTGAATTTTTCCTACTTTCGAATTAAAACGATGTATCCCGCTGTTTTGAGCCGGAATACAAGTTTTCGCGCAGTTCTGAGAGAAAAAGTTTACACCTTTCTCTCGTCTACTCTTCGACGACTTGTAAAGTCGATGCTCGTGAATCTTGCTAGTTTCGATTTAAAACGATGTATCCCTTTGTTTTTAGCCGGAATAGAAGTTTTCGAGCAGTTCTGAGAGAAAAAATTTACACCTTTTTTTCATCTACTCTTCGACGACTTGTAAAAACGATGCTCGGGAATTTTGCTTGTTTCGATCTAAAACAATGTATCCCGTTGTTTTGAGCCGGAATACAAGTTTTCGCGCAGTTCTGAGAGAAGAATTTTACACCTTTCTCTCGTCTACTCTTCGAAGACTTGCAAAATCGATGCTCGTGAATCTGGCTAGTTTCAATCTAAAACTGTGTATCCCTTTGTTTTGAGCCGGTATACAAGTTTTCGCGCAGTTCTGAGAGAAGAGTTTTACACCTTTCTCTCGTCTACTCTACGAAGAATTGCAAAATCGATGCTCGTGAATCTTGCTAGTTTCGATCTAAAACGATGTATCCCGTTGTTTTGAGCCGGAATACCAGTTTTCGCGCAGTTCTGAGCGAAAAAGTTTACACCTTTCTCTCGTCTACTCTTCGACGACTTGTAAAATTGATGCTCGTGAATCTGGCTAGTTTCGATCTAAAACGATGTATCTCGTTGTTTTGAGCCGGAAAACAAGTTTTCGCGCAGTTCTGAGAGAAAAAATTTACACCTTTTTCTCGTCTACTCTTCGACGACTTGTAAAATCGATGCTCGTGAATCTTGCTAGCTTCGATCTAAAACAATGTATCCCGTTGTTTTGAGCCGGAATGCAAGTTTTCGCGCAGTTCTGAGAGAAAAAGTTTGCACCTTTCTCTCGTCAACTCTTCGACGACTTGCAAAATCGATGCTCGTGAATCTTGCTAGTTTCGATCTAAAACGATGTATCCCGTTGTTTGAGCCGGAATACAAGTTTTCGCGCAGTTCTGAGGGAAAAAGTTGGCACCTTTCTCTCGTCTACTCTTCGACGACTTGTAAAATCGATGCTCGTGAATCTTGCTAGTTTCGACCTAAAACGATGTATCCCTTTTGTTTTGAGCCGGTATACAAGTTTTCGCGCAGTTCTGAGAGAAAAAGTTTACACCTTTCTCTCCTCTACTCTTCGACGACTTGTAAAATCGATGCTCGTGAATCTTGCTAGTTTCGATCTAAAACAATGTATGCCTTTGTTTTGAGCCGGAATACAAGTTTTCACGCAGTTCTGAGAGAAAACGTTTACACCTTTCTCCTCGTCTAATCTTCGATGACTTGTAAAATCGATGCTCGTGAATCTTGCTAGTTTCGATCTAAAACGATGTATCCCGTTGTTTTGAGCCGGAATACAAGTTCTCGTGCAGTTCTGAGAGAAGAATTTTACACCTTTCTCTCGTCTATTCTTCGAAGACTTGCAAAATCGATGCTCGTGAATCTTGCTAGTTTCGATCTAAAACGATGTATCCCGTTGTTTTGAGACGGAATACAAGTTTTCGCGCAGTTCTGAGAGAAAAAAGTTTACACCTTTCTCTCGTCTACTCTGTGACGACTTGTAAAATCGATGCTCGTGAATCTTGCTAGTTTCGATCCAACACGATGTATCCCGTTGTTTTAAGCCGGAATACAAGTTTTCGTGCAGTTTTGAGAGAAAAAATTTACACCTTTTTTTCATCTACTCTTCGACGACTTGTAAAATTGATGCTCGTGAATCTTGCTAGTTTCGATCTATAACGATGTATCTCTTTGTTTTGAGCCGGAATACAAGTTTTCGCGCAGTTCTGAGAGAAAAAATTTACACACCTTTTTCTCGTCTTCTCTTCGACGACTTGTAAAAACGATGCTCGTGAATTTTGCTAGTTTCGATATAAAACAATGTATCCCTTTGTTTTGAGCCGGAATAGAAGTTTTCGCGCAGTTCTGAGAGAAAAAATTTACACCTTTTTTTCGTCTACTCTTCGACGACTTGTAAAATTGATGCTCGTGAATCTTGCTAGTTTCGATCTATAACGATGTATCCCGTTGTTTTGAGCCGGAATACAAGTTTTCGCGCAGTTCTGAGAGAAAAAATTTACACCTTTCTCTCGTCTACTCTTCGACGACTTGTAAAAACGATGCTCGTGAATTTTGCTTGTTTCGATCTAAAACGATGTATCCCGTTGTTTTGAGCCGGAATACAAGTTTTCGCGCAGTTCATTGAGGAAAAGTTTGCACCTTTCTCTCTTCTACTCTTCGACGACTTGTAAAATCGATGCTCGTGAATCGTGCTAGTTTCGATCTAAAACGATGTATCCCGTTGTTTTGAGCCGGAATACATGTTTTCGCGCAGTTCTGAGAGAAAAAATTTACACCTTTTTTTCGTCTACTCTTCGACGACTTGTAAAATCGATGCTCTTGAATCTTGCTAGTTTCGATCTATAACGATGTATCCCGTTGTTTTGAGCCGGAATACAAGTTTTCGCGCCGTTCTGAGAGAAAAAATTTACACCTTTCTCTCGTCTACTCTTCGACGACTTGTAAAAACGATGCTCGTGAATTTTGCTTGTTTCAATCTAAAACGATGTATCCCGTTGTTTTGAGCCGGAATACAAGTTTTCGCGCAGTTCTGAGAGAAGAATTTTACACCTTTCTCTCGTCTACTCTTCGAAGACTTGCAAAATCGATGCTCGTGAATCTTACTAGTTTCGATCTAAAACGATGTATCCCGTTGTTTTGAGCCGGAATACAAGTTTTCGCGCAGTTCTGAGAGAAAAAGTTTGCACCTTTCTCTCGTCAACTCTTCGACGACTTGCAAAATCGATGCTCGTGAATCTTGCTAGTTTCGATCTAAAACGATGTATCCCGTTGTTTTGAGCCGGAATACAAGTTTTCGCGCAGTTCTGAGGGAAAAAGTTGGCACCTTTCTCTCGTCTACTCTTCGACGACTTGTAAAATCGATGCTCGTGAATCTTGCTAGTTTCGACCTAAAACGATGTATCCCTTTGTTTTGAGCCGGTATACAAGTTTTCGCGCAGTTCTGAGAGAAAAAGTTTACACCTTTCTCTCCTCTACTCTTCGACGACTTGTAAAATTGATGCTCGTGAATCTTGCTAGTTTCGATCTAAAACAATGTATGCCTTTGTTTTGAGCCGGAATACAAGTTTTCACGCAGTTCTGAGAGAAAACGTTTACACCTTTCTCTCGTCTAATCTTCGATGACTTGTAAAATCAATGCTCGTGAATCTTGCTAGTTTCGATCTAAAACGATGTATGCCGTTGTTTTGAGCCGGAATACAAGTTCTCGTGCAGTTCTGAGAGAAGAATTTTACACCTTTCTCTCGTCTATTCTTCGAAGAGTTGCAAAATCGATGCTCGTGAATCTTGCTAGTTTCGATCTAAAACGATGTATCCCGTTGTTTTGAGACGGAATACAAGTTTTCGCGCAGTTCTGAGAGAAAAAGTTTACACCTTTTTCTCGTCTACTCTTCGAGGACTTTTGAAATCGATGGTCGTGAATCTTGCTAGTTTTTATTTAAAACAATGTATCTTGTTGTTTTGAGCCAGAATATAAGTTTTCGCGCTGTTCTGAAAGGAAAAGTTTACACCTTTTTTTCGTCTACTCTTCGACGACTTGTAAAATCGACGCTCGTGAATTTTTCCTACTTTCGAATTAAAACGATGTATCCCGCTGTTTTGAGCCGGAATACAAGTTTTCGCGCCGTTCTGAGAGAAACTTTACACCTTTCTCTCGTCTACTCTTCGACGACTTGTAAAATCGATGCTCGTGAATCTTGCTAGTTTCGATCTAAAACCATGTATCCCGTTGTTTTGAGCCGGAATACAAGTTTTCGTGCATTTTTGAGAGAAAAAGTTTACACCTTTCTCTCGTCTACTCTGCTACGACTTGTAAAATCGATGCTCGTGAATCTTGCTAGTTTCGATCCAACACGATGTATCCCGTTGTTTTAAGCCGGAATACAAGTTTTCGTGCAGTTTTGAGAGAAAAAATTTACACCTATTTTTCATCTACTCTTCGACGACTTGTAAAATTGATGCTCGTGAATCTGGCTAGTTTCAATCTAAAACTGTGTATCCCTTTGTTTTGAGCCGGTATACAAGTTTTCGCGCAGTTCTGAGAGAAGAGTTTTACACCTTTCTCTCGTCTACTCTTCGACGACTTGTAAAATCGATGCTCGTGAATCTTGCTAGTTTCGATCTAAAACCATGTATCCCTTTGTTTTGAGCCGGAATACAAGTTTTCGGGCAGTTCTGAGAGAAAAAATTTACACCTTTTTCTCGTCTACTCTTCGACGACTTGTAAAAACGATGCTCGTGAATTTTGTTAGTTTCGATATAAAACAATGTATTCCTTTGTTTTGAGCCGGAATAGAAGTTTTCGCGCAGTTCTGAGAGAAAAAGTTTACACCTTTTTTTCGTCTACTCTTCGACGACTTGTAAAATTGATGCTCGTGAATCTTGCTAGTTTCGATCTATAACGATGTATCCCGTTGTTTTGAGCCGGAATACAAGTTTTCGCGCAGTTCTGAGAGAAAAAATTTACACCTTTCTCTCGTCTACTCTTCGTCGACTTGTAAAAACGATGGTCGTGAATTTTGCTTGTTTCGATCTAAAACGATGTATCCCGTTGTTTTGAGCCGGAATACAAGTTTTCGCGCAGTTCATTGAGGAAAAGTTTGCACCTTTCTCTCGTCTACTCTTCGACGACTTGTAAAATCGATGCTCGTGAATCGTGCTAGTTTCGATCTAAAACGACGTATCCCGTTGTTTTGAGCCGGAATACATGTTTTCGCGCAGTTCTGAGAGAAAAAATTTACACCTTTTTTTCGTCTACTCTTCGACGACTTGTAAAATCGATGCTCTTGAATCTTGCTAGTTTCGATCTATAACGATGTATCCCGTTGTTTTGAGCCGTAATACAAGTTCTCGCGCAGTTCTGAGAGAAAAAATTTACACCTTTCTCTCGTCTACTCTTCGACGACTTGTAAAAACGATGCTCGTGAATTTTGCTTGTTTCAATCTAAAACGATGTATCCCGTTGTTTTGAGCCGGAATACAAGTTTTCGCGCAGGTCTGAGAGAAAAAGTTTGCACCTTTCTCTCGTCTACTCTTCGACCACTTGTAAAATCGATGCCCGTGAATCTCGCTAGTTTCGATCTAAAACTATGTATCCCTTTGTTTTGAGCCGGAATACAAGTTTTCACGCAGTTCTGAGAGAAGAGTTTTACACCTTTCTCTCGTCTACTCTACGAAGAATTGCAAAATCGATGCTCGTGAATCTTGCTAGTTTCGATCTAAAACGATGTATCCCGTTGTTTTGAGCCGGAATACCAGTTTTCGCGCAGTTCTGAGCGAAAAAGTTTACACCTTTCTCTCGTCTACTCTTCGACGACTTGTAAAATTGATGCTCGTGAATCTGGCTAGTTTCGATCTAAAACGATGTATCTCGTTGTTTTGAGCCGGAAAACAAGTTTTCGCGCAGTTCTGAGAGAAAAAATTTACGCCTTTTTCTCGTCTACTCTTCGACCACTTGTAAAATCGATGCTCGTGAATCTTGCTAGCTTCGATCTAAAACAATGTATCCCGTTGTTTTGAGCCGGAATGCAAGTTTTCGCGCAGTTCTGAGAGAAAAAGTTTGCACCTTTCTCTCGTCAACTCTTCGACGACTTGCAAAATCGATGCTCGTGAATCTTGCTAGTTTCGATCTAAAACGATGTATCCCGTTGTTTTGAGCCGGAATACAAGTTTTCGCGCAGTTCTGAGGGAAAAAGTTGGCACCTTTCTCTCGTCTACTCTTCGACGACTTGTAAAATCGATGCTCTTGAATCTTGCTAGTTTCGACCTAAAACGATGTATCCCTTTGTTTTGAGCCGGTATACAAGTTTTCGCGCAGTTCTGAGAGAAAAAGTTTACACCTTTCTCTCCTCTACTCTTCGACGACTTGTAAAATCGATGCTCGTGAATCTTGCTAGTTTCGATCTAAAACAATGTATGCCTTTGTTTTGAGCCGGAATACAAGTTTTCACGCAGTTCTGAGAGAAAACGTTTACACCTTTCTCTCGTCTAATCTTCGATGACTTGTAAAATCGATGCTCGTGAATCTTGCTAGTTTCGATCTAAAACGATGTATCCCGTTGTTTTGAGCCGGAATACAAGTTCTCGTGCAGTTCTGAGAGAAGAATTTTACACCTTTCTCTCGTCTATTCTTCGAAGACTTGCAAATTCGATGCTCGTGAATCTTGCTAGTTTCGATCTAAAACAATGTATCCCGTTGTTTTGAGACGGAATACAAGTTTTCGCGCAGTTCTGAGAGAAAAAGTTTACACCTTTTTCTCGTCTACTCTTCGAGGACTTGTGAAATCGATGGTCGTGAATCTTGCTAGTTTTTATTTAAAACAATGTATCTCGTTGTTTTGAGCCAGAATATAGGTTTTCGCGCTGTTCTGAAAGGAAAAGTTTACACCTTTTTTTCGTCTACTCTTCGACGACTTGTAAAATCGACGCTCGTGAATTTTTCCTACTTTTGAAATAAAACGATGTATCCCGCTGTTTTGAGCCGGAATACAAGTTTTCGCGCAGTTCTGAGAGAAACTTTTACACCTTTCTCTCGTCTACTCTTCGACGACTTGTAAAATCGATGCTCGTGAATCTTGCTAGTTTCGATCTAAAACCATGTATCCCGTTGTTTTGAGCCGGAATACAAGTTTTCGTGCAGTTTTGAGAGAAAAAGTTTACACCTTTCTCTCGTCTACTCTGCGACGACTTGTAAAATCGATGCTCGTGAATCTTGCTAGTTTCGATCCAACACGATGTATCCCGTTGTTTTAGGCCGGAATACAAGTTTTCGTGCAGTTTTGAGAGAAAAAATTTACACCTTTTTTTCATCTACTCTTCGACGACTTGTAAAATTGATGCTCGTGAATCTTGCTAGTTTCGATCTATAACGATGTATCCCTTTGTTTTGAGCCGGAATACAAGTTTTCGCGCAGTTCTGAGAGAAAAAATTTACACCTTTTTCTCGTCTACTCTTCGACGACTTGTAAAAACGATGCTCGTGAATTTTGCTAGTTTCGATATAAAACAATGTATCCCTTTGTTTTGAGCCGGAATAGAAGTTTTCGCGCAGTTCTGAGAGAAAAAATTTACACCTTTTTTTCGTCTACTCTTCGACGACTTGTAGAATTGATGCTCGTGAATCTTGCTAGTTTCGATCTATAACGATGTATCCCTTTGTTTTGAGCCGGAATACAAGTTTTCGCGCAGTTCTGAGAGAAAAAATTTACACCTTTTTCTCGTCTACTCTTCGACGACTTGTAAAAACGATGCTCGTGAATTTTGCTAGTTTCGATATAAAACAATGTATCCCTTTGTTTTGAGCCGGAATAGAAGTTTTCGCGCAGTTCATTGAGGAAAAGTTTGCACCTTTCTCTCGTCTACTCTTCGACGACTTGTAAAGTCGATGCTCGTGAATCTTGCTAGTTTCGATCTAAAACGATGTATCCCGTTGTTTTGAGACGGAATACAAGTTTTCGCGCAGTTCTGAGAGAAAAAGTTTACACCTTTTTCTCGTCTACTCTTCGAGGACTTGTGAAATCGATGGTCGTGAATCTTGCTAGTTTTTATTTAAAACAATGTATCTTGTTGTTTTGAGCCAGAATATAAGTTTTCGCGCTGTTCTGAAAGGAAAAGTTTACACCTTTTTTTCGTCTACTCTTCGACGACTTGTAAAATCGACGCTCGTGAATTTTTCCTACTTTTGAATTAAAACGATGTATCCCGCTGTTTTGAGCCGGAATACAAGTTTTCGCGCAGTTCTGAGAGAAACTTTACACCTTTCTCTCGTCTACTCTTCGACGACTTGTAAAATCGATGCTCGTGAATCTTGCTAGTTTCGATCTAAAACCATGTATCCCGTTGTTTTGAGCCGGAATACAAGTTTTCGTGCATTTTTGAGAGAAAAAGTTTACACCTTTCTCTCGTCTACTCTGCGACGACTTGTAAAATCGATGCTCGTGAATCTTGCTAGTTTCGATCCAACACGATGTATCCCGTTGTTTTAAGCCGGAATACAAGTTTTCGTGCAGTTTTGAGAGAAAAAATTTACACCTATTTTTCATCTACTCTTCGACGACTTGTAAAATTGATGCTCGTGAATCTGGCTAGTTTCAATCTAAAACTGTGTATCCCTTTGTTTTGAGCCGGTATACAAGTTTTCGCGCAGTTCTGAGAGAAGAGTTTTACACCTTTCTCTCGTCTACTCTTCGACGACTTGTAAAATCGATGCTCGTGAATCTTGCTAGTTTCGATCTAAAACCATGTATCCCTTTGTTTTGAGCCGGAATACAAGTTTTCGGGCAGTTCTGAGAGAAAAAATTTACACCTTTTTCTCGTCTACTCTTCGACGACTTGTAAAAACGATGCTCGTGAATTTTGTTAGTTTCGATATAAAACAATGTATTCCTTTGTTTTGAGCCGGAATAGAAGTTTTCGCGCAGTTCTGAGAGAAAAAGTTTACACCTTTTTTTCGTCTACTCTTCGACGACTTGTAAAATTGATGCTCGTGAATCTTGCTAGTTTCGATCTATAACGATGTATCCCGTTGTTTTGAGCCGGAATACAAGTTTTCGCGCAGTTCTGAGAGAAAAAATTTACACCTTTCTCTCGTCTACTCTTCGTCGACTTGTAAAAACGATGCTCGTGAATTTTGCTTGTTTCGATCTAAAACGATGTATCCCGTTGTTTTGAGCCGGAATACAAGTTTTCGCGCAGTTCATTGAGGAAAAGTTTGCACCTTTCTCTCGTCTACTCTTCGACGACTTGTAAAATCGATGCTCGTGAATCGTGCTAGTTTCGATCTAAAACGACGTATCCCGTTGTTTTGAGCCGGAATACATGTTTTCGCGCAGTTCTGAGAGAAAAAATTTACACCTTTTTTTCGTCTACTCTTCGACGACTTGTAAAATCGATGCTCTTGAATCTTGCTAGTTTCGATCTATAACGATGTATCCCGTTGTTTTGAGCCGGAATACAAGTTTTCGCGCAGTCCTGAGAGAAAAAATTTACACCTTTCTCTCGTCTACTCTTCGACGACTTGTAAAAACGATGCTCGTGAATTTTGCTTGTTTCAATCTAAAACGATGTATCCCGTTGTTTTGAGCCGGAATACAAGTTTTCGCGCAGGTCTGAGAGAAAAAGTTTGCACCTTTCTCTCGTCTACTCTTCGACGACTTGTAAAATCGATGCCCGTGAATCTCGCTAGTTTCGATCTAAAGCTATGTATCCCTTTGTTTTGAGCCGGAATACAAGTTTTCACGCAGTTCTGAGAGAAGAGTTTTACACCTTTCTCTCGTCTACTCTACGAAGAATTGCAAAATCGATGCTCGTGAATCTTGCTAGTTTCGATCTAAAACGATGTATCCCGTTGTTTTGAGCCGGAATACCAGTTTTCGCGCAGTTCTGAGCGAAAAAGTTTACACCTTTCTCTCGTCTACTCTTCGACGACTTGTAAAATTGATGCTCGTGAATCTGGCTAGTTTCGATCTAAAACGATGTATCTCGTTGTTTTGAGCCGGAAAACAAGTTTTCGCGCAGTTCTGAGAGAAAAAATTTACGCCTTTTTCTCGTCTACTCTTCGACCACTTGTAAAATCGATGCTCGTGAATCTTGCTAGCTTCGATCTAAAACAATGTATCCCGTTGTTTTGAGCCGGAATGCAAGTTTTCGCGCAGTTCATTGAGGAAAAGTTTGCACCTTTCTCTCGTCTACTCTTCGACGACTTGTAAAATCGATGCTCGTGATTCGTGCTAGTTTCGATCTAAAACGACGTATCCCGTTGTTTTGAGCCGGAATACATGTTTTCGCGCAGTTCTGAGAGAAAAAATTTACACCTTTTTTTCGTCTACTCTTCGACGACTTGTAAAATCGATGCTCTTGAATCTTGCTAGTTTCGATCTATAACGATGTATCCCGTTGTTTTGAGCCGGAATACAAGTTTTCGCGCAGTCCTGAGAGAAAAAATTTACACCTTTCTCTCGTCTACTCTTCGACGACTTGTAAAAACGATGCTCGTGAATTTTGCTTGTTTCAATCTAAAACGATGTATCCCGTTGTTTTGAGCCGGAATACAAGTTTTCGCGCAGGTCTGAGAGAAAAAGTTTGCACCTTTCTCTCGTCTACTCTTCGACGACTTGTAAAATCGATGCCCGTGAATCTCGCTAGTTTCGATCTAAAGCTATGTATCCCTTTGTTTTGAGCCGGAATACAAGTTTTCACGCAGTTCTGAGAGAAGAGTTTTACACCTTTCTCTCGTCTACTCTACGAAGAATTGCAAAATCGATGCTCGTGAATCTTGCTAGTTTCGATCTAAAACGATGTATCCCGTTGTTTTGAGCCGGAATACCAGTTTTCGCGCAGTTCTGAGCGAAAAAGTTTACACCTTTCTCTCGTCTACTCTTCGACGACTTGTAAAATTGATGCTCGTGAATCTGGCTAGTTTCGATCTAAAACGATGTATCTCGTTGTTTTGAGCCGGAAAACAAGTTTTCGCGCAGTTCTGAGAGAAAAAATTTACGCCTTTTTCTCGTCTACTCTTCGACCACTTGTAAAATCGATGCTCGTGAATCTTGCTAGCTTCGATCTAAAACAATGTATCCCGTTGTTTTGAGCCGGAATGCAAGTTTTCGCGCAGTTCTGAGAGAAAAAGTTTGCACCTTTCTCTCGTCAACTCTTCGACGACTTGCAAAATCGATGCTCGTGAATCTTGCTAGTTTCGACCTAAAACGATGTATCCCGTTGTTTTGAGCCGGAATACAAGTTTTCGCGCAGTTCTGAGGGAAAAAGTTGGCACCTTTCTCTCGTCTACTCTTCGACGACTTGTAAAATCGATGCTCTTGAATCTTGCTAGTTTCGACCTAAAACGATGTATCCCTTTGTTTTGAGCCGGTATACAAGTTTTCGCGCAGTTCTGAGAGAAAAAGTTTACACCTTTCTCTCCTCTACTCTTCGACGACTTGTAAAATCGATGCTCGTGAATCTTGCTAGTTTCGATCTAAAACAATGTATGCCTTTGTTTTGAGCCGGAATACAAGTTTTCACGCAGTTCTGAGAGAAAACGTTTACACCTTTCTCTCGTCTAATCTTCGATGACTTGTAAAATCGATGCTCGTGAATCTTGCTAGTTTCGATCTAAAACGATGTATCCCGTTGTTTTGAGCCGGAATACAAGTTCTCGTGCAGTTCTGAGAGAAGAATTTTACACCTTTCTCTCGTCTATTCTTCGAAGACTTGCAAATTCGATGCTCGTGAATCTTGCTAGTTTCGATCTAAAACGATGTATCCCGTTGTTTTGAGACGGAATACAAGTTTTCGCGCAGTTCTGAGAGAAAAAGTTTACACCTTTTTCTCGTCTACTCTTCGAGGACTTGTGAAATCGATGGTCGTGAATCTTGCTAGTTTTTATTTAAAACAATGTATCTCGTTGTTTTGAGCCAGAATATAGGTTTTCGCGCTGTTCTGAAAGGAAAAGTTTACACCTTTTTTTCGTCTACTCTTCGACGACTTGTAAAATCGACGCTCGTGAATTTTCCTACTTTTGAATTAAAACGATGTATCCCGCTGTTTTGAGCCGGAATACAAGTTTTCGCGCAGTTCTGAGAGAAACTTTTACACCTTTCTCTCGTCTACTCTTCGACGACTTGTAAAATCGATGCTCGTGAATCTTGCTAGTTTCGATCTAAAACCATGTATCCCGTTGTTTTGAGCCGGAATACAAGTTTTCGTGCAGTTTTGAGAGAAAAAGTTTACACCTTTCTCTCGTCTACTCTGCGACGACTTGTAAAATCGATGCTCGTGAATCTTGCTAGTTTCGATCCAACACGATGTATCCGTTGTTTTAGGCCGGAATACAAGTTTTCGTGCAGTTTTGAGAGAAAAAATTTACACCTTTTTTTCATCTACTCTTCGACGACTTGTAAAATTGATGCTCGTGAATCTTGCTAGTTTCGATCTATAACGATGTATCCCTTTGTTTTGAGCCAGAATACAAGTTTTCGCGCAGTTCTGAGGAGAAAAAATTTACACCTTTTTCTCGTCTACTCTTCGACGACTTGTAAAAACGATGCTCGTGAATTTTGCTAGTTTCGATATAAAACAATGTATCCTTTGTTTTGAGCCGGAATAGAAGTTTTCGCGCAGTTCTGAGAGAAAAAATTTACACCTTTTTTTCGTCTACTCTTCGACGACTTGTAGAATTGATGCTCGTGAATCTTGCTAGTTTCGATCTATAACGATGTATCCGTTGTTTTGAGCCGGAATACAAGTTTTCGCGCAGTGCTGAGAGAAAAAATTTACACCTTTCTCTCGTCTACTCTTCGACGACTTGTAATAACGATGCTCGTGAATTTTGCTTGTTTCGATCTAAAACGATGTATCCCGTTGTTTTTGAGCCGGAATACAAGTTTTCGCGCAGTTCATTGAGGAAAAGTTTGCACCTTTCTCTCGTCTACTCTTCGACGACTTGTAAAATCGATGCCCGTGAATCGTGCTAGTTTCGATCTAAAACGATGTATCCCGTTGTTTTGAGCGGAATACATGTTTTCGCGCAGTTCTGAGAGAAAAAAATTTACACCTTTTTTTCGTCTACTCTTCGACGACTTGTAAAATCGATGCTCTTGAATCTTGCTAGTTTCGATCTATAACGATGTATCCCGTTGTTTTGAGCCGGAATACAAGTTTTCGCGCAGTTCTGAGAGAAAAAATTTACACCTTTCTCTCGTCTACTCTTCGACGACTTGTAAAAACGATGCTCGTGAATTTTGCTTGTTTCAATCTAAAACGATGTATCCCGTTGTTTTGAGCCGGAATACAAGTTTTCGCTCAGTTCTGAGAGAAGAATTTTACACCTTTCTCTCGTCTACTCTTCGAAGACTTGCAAAATCGATGCTCGTGAATCTCACTAGTTTCGATCTAAAACGATGTATCCCGTTGTTTTGAGCCGGAATACAAGTTTTCGCGCAGTTCTGATAGAAAAAGTTTGCACCTTTCTCTCGTCTACTCTTCGACGACTTGTAAAATCGATGCCCGTGAATCTGGCTAGTTTCGATCTAAAACTATGTATCCCTTTGTTTTGAGCCGGAATACAAGTTTTCACGCAGTTCTGAGAGAAAAAGTTTACACCTTTCTCTCGTCTACTCTTCGACGACTTGTAAAGTCGATGCTCGTGAATCTTGCTAGTTTCGATTTAAAACGATGTATCCCTTTGTTTTTTGCCGGAATAGAAGTTTTCGAGCAGTTCTGAGAGAAAAAATTTACACCTTTTTTTCATCTACTCTTCGACGACTTGTAAAAACGATGCTCGTGAATTTTGCTTGTTTCGATCTAAAACAATGTATCCCGTTGTTTTGAGCCGGAATACAAGTTTTCGCGCAGTTCTGAGAGAAGAATTTTACACCTTTCTCTCGTCTACTCTTCGAAGACTTGCAAAATCGATGCTCGTGAATCTTGCTAGTTTCGATCTAAAACGATGTATCCCGTTGTTTTGAGCCGGAATACCAGTTTTCGCGCAGTTCTGAGCGAAAAAGTTTACACCTTTCTCTCGTCTACTCTTCGACGACTTGTAAAATTGATGCTCGTGAATCTGGCTAGTTTCGATCTAAAACGATGTATCTCGTTGTTTTGAGCCGGAAAACAAGTTTTCGCGCAGTTCTGAGAGAAAAAATTTACACCTTTTTCTCGTCTACTCTTCGACGACTTGTAAAATCGATGCTCGTGAATCTTGCTAGCTTCGATCTAAAACAATGTATCCCGTTGTTTTCAGCCGGAATGCAAGTTTTCGCGCAGTTCTGAGAGAAAAAGTTTGCACCTTTCTCTCGTCAACTCTTCGACGACTTGCAAAATCGATGCTCGTGAATCTTGCTAGTTTCGATCTAAAACGATGTATCCCGTTGCTTTGAGCCGGAATACAAGTTTTCGCGCAGTTCTGAGAGAAAAAGTTGGCACCTTTCTCTCGTCTACTCTTCGACGAATTGTAAAATCGATGCTCGTGAATCTTGCTAGTTTCGAACTAAAACGATGTATCCCTTTGTTTTGAGCCGGTATACAAGTTTTCGCGCAGTTCTGAGAGAAAAAGTTTACACCTTTCTCTCCTCTACTCTTCGACGACTTGTAAAATCGATGCTCGTGAATCTTGCTAGTTTCGATCTAAAACAATGTATGCCTTTGTTTTGAGCCGGAATACAAGTTTTCACGCAGTTCTGAGAGAAAACGTTTACACCTTTCTCTCGTCTAATCTTCGATGACTTGTAAAATCGATGCTCGTGAATCTTGCTAGTTTCGATCTAAAACGATGTATCCCGTTGTTTTGAGCCGGAATACAAGTTCTCGTGCAGTTCTGAGAGAAGAATTTTACACCTTTCTCTCGTCTACTCTTCGAAGACTTGCAAAATCGATGCTCGTGAATCTTGCTAGTTTTGATCTAAAACGATGTATCCCGTTGTTTTGAGACGGAATACAAGTTTTCGCGCAGTTCTGAGAGAAAAAGTTTACACCTTTTTCTCGTCTACTCTTCGAGGACTTGTGAAATCGATGGTCGTGAATCTTGCTAGTTTTTATTTAAAACAATGTATCTCGTTGTTTTGAGCCAGAATATAGGTTTTCGCGCTGTTCTGAAAGGAAAAGTTTACACCTTTTTTTCGTCTACTCTTCGACGACTTGTAAAATCGACGCTCGTGAATTTTTCGTACTTTCGAATTAAAACGATGTATCCCGTTGTTTTGAGCCGGAATACAAGTTTTCGCGCAGTTCTGAGAGAAACTTTACACCTTTCTCTCGTCTACTCTTCGACGACTTGTAAAATCGATGCTCGTGAATCTTGCTAGTTTCGATCTAAAACCATGTATCCCGTTGTTTTGAGCCGGAATACAAGTTTTCGCGCAGTTCTGAGAGAAAAAGTTTGCACCTTTCTCTCGTCTACTCTTCGACGACTTGTATAATCGATGACCGTGAATCTGGCTAGTTTTGATCTAAAACTATGTATCCCTTTGTTTTGAGCCGGAATACAAGTTTTCGAGCAGTTCTGAGAGAAAAAATTTACACCTTTTTTTCATCTACTCTTCGACGACTTGTAAAAACGATGCTCGTGAATTTTGCTTGTTTCGATCTAAAACAATGTATCCCGTTGTTTTGAGCCGGAATACAAGTTTTCGCGCAGTTCTGAGAGAAGAATTTTACACCTTTCTCTCGTCTACTCTTCGAAGACTTGCAAAATCGATGCTCGTGAATCTGGCCAGTTTCAATCTAAAACTGTGTATCCCTTTGTTTTGAGCCGGTATACATGTTTTCGCGCAGTTCTGAGAGAAGAGTTTTACACCTTTCTCTCGTCTACTCTACGAAGAATTGCAAAATCGATGGTCGTGAATCTTGCTAGTTTCAATCTAAAACGATGTATCCCGTTGTTTTGAGCCGGAATACCAGTTTTCGCGCAGTTCTGAGCGAAAAAGTTTACACCTTTCTCTCGTCTACTCTTCGACGACTTTTAAAATTGATGCTCGTGAATCTGGCTAGTTTCGATCTAAAACGATGTATCTCGTTGTTTTGAGCCGGAAAACAAGTTTTCGCGCAGTTCTGAGAGAAAAAATTTACACCTTTTTCTCGTCTACTCTTCGACGACTTGTAAAATCGATGCTCGTGAATCTTGCTAGCTTCGATCTAAAACAATGTATCCCGTTGTTTTGAGCCGGAATGCAAGTTTTCGCGCAGTTCTGAGAGAAAAAGTTTGCACCTTTCTCTCGTCAACTCTTCGACGACTTGCAAAATCGATGCTCGTGAATCTTGCTAGTTTCGATCTAAAACGATGTATCCCGTTGCTTTGAGCCGGAATACAAGTTTTCGCGCAGTTCTGAGAGAAAAAGTTGGCACCTTTCTCTCGTCTACTCTTCGACGACTTGTAAAATCGATGCTCGTGAATCTTGCTAGTTTCGATCTAAAACAATGTATGCCTTTGTTTTGAGCCGGAATACAAGTTTTCACGCAGTTCTGAGAGAAAACGTTTACACCTTTCTCTCGTCTAATCTTCGATGACTTGTAAAATCGATGCTCGTGAATCTTGCTAGTTTTGATCTAAAACGATGTATCCCGTTGTTTTGAGACGGAATACAAGTTTTCGCGCAGTTCTGAGAGAAAAAGTGTACACCTTTTTCTCGTCTACTCTTCGAGGACTTGTGAAATCGATGGTCGTGAATCTTGCTAGTTTTTATTTAAAACAATGTATCTCGTTGTTTTGAGCCAGAATATAAGTTTTCGCGCTGTTCTGAAAGGAAAAGTTTACACCTTTTTTTCGTCTACTCTTCGACGACTTGTAAAATCGACGCTCGTGAATTTTTCCTACTTTCGAATTAAAACGATGTATCCCGTTGTTGTGAGCCGGAATACAAGTTTTCGCGCAGTTCTGAGAGAAAAAGTTTACACCTTTCTCTCGTCTACTCTGCGACGACTTGTAAAATCGATGCTCGTGAATCTTGCTAGTTTCGATCCAACACTATGTATCCCGTTGTTTTAAGCCGGAATGCAAGTTTTCGCGCAGTTCTGAGAGAAAAAGTTTACACCTTCCTCTCGCCTACTTTTCGACGATTTGTAAAATCGATGCTCGTGAATCTTGCTAGTTTCGATCTAAAATGATGTATCCTGTTGTTTTGAGCTGGAATACAAGTTTTCGCGCAGTTCTGAGTGAAAAAGTTTACACCTTTCTCTCCTCTACTCTTCGACGAGTTGTAAAATCGATGCTCGTGAATCTTGCTAGTTTCGATATAAAACGATGTATTCCTTTGTTTTGAGCCGGAATACAAGTTTTCACGGAGTTCTGAGAGAAAAAATTTACACCTTTTTTTGTCTACTCTTCGACGACTTGTAAAATCGACGCTCGTGAAACTTGCTAGTTTCGATCTAAAACGATGTATCCCGTTGTTTTGAACCGGAATACAAGTTTTCGCGCAGTTCTGAGAGAAAAAGTTTGCACCTTTCTCTCGTCTACTCTTCGACGACTTGTAAAATCGATGCTCGTGAATCTTGCTAGTTTCGATCTAAAACAATGTATGCCTTTGTTTTGAGCCGGAATACAAGTTTTCACGCAGTTCTGAGAGAAAACGTTTACACCTTTCTCTCGTCTAATCTTCGACGACTTGTAAAATCGATGCTCGTGAATCTTGCTAGTTTCGATCTAAAACGATGTATCCCGTTGTTTTGAGCCGGAATACAAGTTTTTGTGCAGTTCTGAGAGAAGAATTTTACACCTTTCTCTCATCTACTCTTCAAAGGCTTGCAAAATCGATGCTCGTTAATCTTGCTAGTTTCGATCTAAAACGATGTATCCCGTTGTTTGAGCCGGAATACAAGTTTTCGCGCAGTTCTGAGAGAAAAAGTTGGCACCTTTCTCTCGTCTACTCTTCGAAGACTTGTAAAATCGATGCTCGTGAATCCTGCTAGTTTCGATCTAAAACGATATATCCCTTTGTTTTGAGCCGGAATACAAGTTTTCACGCAGTTCTGAGAGAAAAAGTTTACACCTTTCTCTCGTCTACTCTTCGACGACTTGTAAGATCGATGCTCGTGAATTTGGTTGTTTCGATCTAAAACGATGTATCCCGTTGTTTTGAGCCGGAATACAAGTTTTCGCGCAGTTCTGAGAGGAAAAGTTTGCACCTTTCTCTCGTCTACTCTTCGAGGACTTGTGAAATCGATGGTCGTGAATCTTGCTAGTTTTTATTTAAAACAATGTATCTCGTTGTTTTGAGCCAGAATATAAGTTTTCGCGCTGTTCTGAAAGGAAAAGTTTACACCTTTTTTTCGTCTACTCTTCGACGACTTGTAAAATCGACGCTCGTGAATTTTTCCTACTTTCGAATTAAAACGATGTATCCCGTTGTTTTGAGCCGGAATACAAGTTTTCGCGCAGTTCTGAGAGAAACTTTTACACCTTTCTCTCGTCTACTCTTCGACGACTTGTAAAATCGATGCTCGTGAATCTTGCTAGTTTCGATCTAAAACCATTTATCCCGTTGTTTTGAGCCGGAATACAAGTTTTCGTGCAGTTTTGAGAGAAAAAGTTTACACCTTTCTCTCGTCTACTCTGCGACGACTTGTAAAATCGATGCTCGTGAATCTTGCTAGTTTCGATCCAACACGATGTATCCCGTTGTTTTAAGCCGGAATGCAAGTTTTCGCGCAGTTCTGAGAGAAAAAGTTTACACCTTCCTCTCGCCTACTTTTCGACGATTTGTAAAATCGATGCTCGTGAATCTTGCTAGTTTCGATCTAAAATGATGTATCCTGTTGTTTTGAGCCGGGATACAAGTTTTCAAGCAGTTCTGAGAGAAAACGTTTACACCTTTCTCTCGTCTAATCTTCGATGACTTGTAAAATCGATGCTCGTGAATCTTGCTAGTTTCGATCTAAAACGATGTATCCCGTTGTTTTGAGCCGGAATACAAGTTCTCGTGCAGTTCTGAGAGAAGAATTTTACACCTTTCTCTCGTCTATTCTTCGAAGACTTGCAAATTCGATGCTCGTGAATCTTGCTAGTTTCGATCTAAAACGATGTATCCCGTTGTTTTGAGACGGAATACAAGTTTTCGCGCAGTTCTGAGAGAAAAAGTTTACACCTTTTTCTCGTCTACTCTTCGAGGACTTGTGAAATCGATGGTCGTGAATCTTGCTAGTTTTTATTTAAAACAATGTATCTCGTTGTTTTGAGCCAGAATATAGGTTTTCGCGCTGTTCTGAAAGGAAAAGTTTACACCTTTTTTTCGTCTACTCTTCGACGACTTGTAAAATCGACGCTCGTGAATTTTTCCTACTTTCGAATTAAAACGATGTATCCCGCTGTTTTGAGCCGGAATACAAGTTTTCGCGCAGTTCTGAGAGAAACTTTTACACCTTTCTCTCGTCTACTCTTCGACGACTTGTAAAATCGATGCTCGTGAATCTTGCTAGTTTCAATCTAAAACCATGTATCCCGTTGTTTTGAGCCGGAATACAAGTTTTCGTGCAGTTTTGAGAGAAAAAGTTTACACCTTTCTCTCGTCTACTCTGCGACGACTTGTAAAATCGATGCTCGTGAATCTTGCTAGTTTCGATCCAACACGATGTATCCCGTTGTTTTAAGCCGGAATACAAGTTTTCGTGCAGTTTTGAGAGAAAAAATTTACACCTTTTTTTCATCTACTCTTCGACGACTTGTAAAATTGATGCTCGTGAATCTTGCTAGTTTCGATCTATAACGATGTATCCCTTTGTTTTGAGCCGGAATACAAGTTTTCGCGCTGTTCTGAGAGAAAAAATTTACACCTTTTTCTCGTCTACTCTTCGACGACTTGTAAAAACGATGCTCGTGAATTTTGCTAGTTTCGATATAAAACAATGTATCCCTTTGTTTTGAGCCGGAATAGAAGTTTTCGCGCAGTTCTGAGAGAAAAAATTTACACCTTTTTTTCGTCTACTCTTCGACGACTTGTAAAATTGATGCTCGTGAATCTTGCTAGTTTCGATCTATAACGATGTATCCCGTTGTTTTGAGCCGGAATACAAGTTTTCGCGCAGTTCTGAGAGAAAAAGTTGGCACCTTTCTCTCGTCTACTCTTCGAAGACTTGTAAAATCGATGCTCGTGAATCCTGCTAGTTTCGATCTAAAACGATATATCCCTTTGTTTTGAGCCGGAATACAAGTTTTCACGCAGTTCTGAGAGAAAAAGTTTACACCTTTCTCTCGTCTACTCTTCGACGACTTGTAAGATCGATGCTCGTGAATTTGGTTGTTTCGATCTAAAACGATGTATCCCGTTGTTTTGAGCCGGAATACAAGTTTTCGCGCAGTTCTGAGAGGAAAAGTTTGCACCTTTCTCTCGTCTACTCTTCGAGGACTTGTGAAATCGATGGTCGTGAATCTTGCTAGTTTTTATTTAAAACAATGTATCTCGTTGTTTTGAGCCAGAATATAAGTTTTCGCGCTGTTCTGAAAGGAAAAGTTTACACCTTTTTTTCGTCTACTCTTCGACGACTTGTAAAATCGACGCTCGTGAATTTTTCCTACTTTCGAATTAAAACGATGTATCCCGTTGTTTTGAGCCGGAATACAAGTTTTCGCGCAGTTCTGAGAGAAACTTTTACACCTTTCTCTCGTCTACTCTTCGACGACTTGTAAAATCGATGCTCGTGAATCTTGCTAGTTTCGATCTAAAACCATTTATCCCGTTGTTTTGAGCCGGAATACAAGTTTTCGTGCAGTTTTGAGAGAAAAAGTTTACACCTTTCTCTCGTCTACTCTGCGACGACTTGTAAAATCGATGCTCGTGAATCTTGCTAGTTTCGATCCAACACGATGTATCCCGTTGTTTTAAGCCGGAATGCAAGTTTTCGCGCAGTTCTGAGAGAAAAAGTTTACACCTTCCTCTCGCCTACTTTTCGACGATTTGTAAAATCGATGCTCGTGAATCTTGCTAGTTTCGATCTAAAATGATGTATCCTGTTGTTTTGAGCCGGGATACAAGTTTTCAAGCAGTTCTGAGAGAAAACGTTTACACCTTTCTCTCGTCTAATCTTCGATGACTTGTAAAATCGATGCTCGTGAATCTTGCTAGTTTCGATCTAAAACGATGTATCCCGTTGTTTTGAGCCGGAATACAAGTTCTCGTGCAGTTCTGAGAGAAGAATTTTACACCTTTCTCTCGTCTATTCTTCGAAGACTTGCAAATTCGATGCTCGTGAATCTTGCTAGTTTCGATCTAAAACGATGTATCCCGTTGTTTTGAGACGGAATACAAGTTTTCGCGCAGTTCTGAGAGAAAAAGTTTACACCTTTTTCTCGTCTACTCTTCGAGGACTTGTGAAATCGATGGTCGTGAATCTTGCTAGTTTTTATTTAAAACAATGTATCTCGTTGTTTTGAGCCAGAATATAGGTTTTCGCGCTGTTCTGAAAGGAAAAGTTTACACCTTTTTTTCGTCTACTCTTCGACGACTTGTAAAATCGACGCTCGTGAATTTTTCCTACTTTCGAATTAAAACGATGTATCCCGCTGTTTTGAGCCGGAATACAAGTTTTCGCGCAGTTCTGAGAGAAACTTTTACACCTTTCTCTCGTCTACTCTTCGACGACTTGTAAAATCGATGCTCGTGAATCTTGCTAGTTTCAATCTAAAACCATGTATCCCGTTGTTTTGAGCCGGAATACAAGTTTTCGTGCAGTTTTGAGAGAAAAAGTTTACACCTTTCTCTCGTCTACTCTGCGACGACTTGTAAAATCGATGCTCGTGAATCTTGCTAGTTTCGATCCAACACGATGTATCCCGTTGTTTTAAGCCGGAATACAAGTTTTCGTGCAGTTTTGAGAGAAAAAATTTACACCTTTTTTTCATCTACTCTTCGACGACTTGTAAAATTGATGCTCGTGAATCTTGCTAGTTTCGATCTATAACGATGTATCCCTTTGTTTTGAGCCGGAATACAAGTTTTCGCGCTGTTCTGAGAGAAAAAATTTACACCTTTTTCTCGTCTACTCTTCGACGACTTGTAAAAACGATGCTCGTGAATTTTGCTAGTTTCGATATAAAACAATGTATCCCTTTGTTTTGAGCCGGAATAGAAGTTTTCGCGCAGTTCTGAGAGAAAAAATTTACACCTTTTTTTCGTCTACTCTTCGACGACTTGTAAAATTGATGCTCGTGAATCTTGCTAGTTTCGATCTATAACGATGTATCCCGTTGTTTTGAGCCGGAATACAAGTTTTCGCGCAGTTCTGAGAGAAAAAATTTACACCTTTCTCTCGTCTACTCTTCGACGACTTGTAAAAACGATGCTCGTGAATTTTGCTTGTTTCGATCTAAAACGATGTATCCCGTTGTTTTGAGCCGGAATACAAGTTTTCGCGCAGTTCATTGAGGAAAAGTTTGCACCTTTCTCTCGTCTACTCTTCGACGACTTGTAAAATCGATGCCCGTGAATCGTGCTCGTTTCGATCTAAAACGATGTATCCCGTTGTTTTGAGCCGGAATACATGTTTTCGCGCAGTTCTGAGAGATAAAAATTTACACCTTTTTTTCGTCTACTCTTCGACGACTTGTAAAATCGATGCTCTTGAATCTTGCTAGTTTGGATCTATAACGATGTATCCCGTTGTTTTGAGCCGGAATACAAGTTTTCGCGCAGTTCTGAGAGAAAAAATTTACACCTTTCTCTCGTCTACTCTTCGACGACTTGTAAAAACGATGCTCGTGAATTTTGCTTGTTTCAATCTAAAACGATGTATCCCGTTGTTTTGAGCCGGAATACAAGTTTTCGCGCAGTTCTGAGAGAAGAATTTTACACCTTTCTCTCGTCTACTCTTCGAAGACTTGCAAAATCGATGCTCGTGAATCTTACTAGTTTCGATCTAAAACGATGTATCCCGTTGTTTTGAGCCGGAATACAAGTTTTCGCGCAGTTCTGAGAGAAAAAGTTTGCACCTTTCTCTCGTCTACTCTTCGACGACTTTTAAAATCGACGCTCGTGAATTTTTCCTACTTTCGAATTAAAACGATGTATCCCGTTGTTTTGAGCCGGAATACAAGTTTTCGCGCAGTTCTGAGAGAAACTTTTACACCTTTCTCTCGTCTACTCTTCGACGACTTGTAAAATCGATGCTCGTGAATCTTGCTAGTTTCGATCTAAAACCATTTATCCCGTTGTTTTGAGCCGGAATACAAGTTTTCGTGCAGTTTTGAGAGAAAAAGTTTACACCTTTCTCTCGTCTACTCTGCGACGACTTGTAAAATCGATGCTCGTGAATCTTGCTAGTTTCGATCCAACACGATGTATCCCGTTGTTTTAAGCCGGAATGCAAGTTTTCGCGCAGTTCTGAGAGAAAAAGTTTACACCTTCCTCTCGCCTACTTTTCGACGATTTGTAAAATTGATGCTCGTGAATCTTGCTAGTTTCGATCTAAAATGATGTATCCTGTTGTTTTGAGCCGGGATACAAGTTTTCAAGCAGTTCTGAGAGAAAACGTTTACACCTTTCTCTCGTCTAATCTTCGATGACTTGTAAAATCGATGCTCGTGAATCTTGCTAGTTTCGATCTAAAACGATGTATCCCGTTGTTTTGAGCCGGAATACAAGTTCTCGTGCAGTTCTGAGAGAAGAATTTTACACCTTTCTCTCGTCTATTCTTCGAAGACTTGCAAATTCGATGCTCGTGAATCTTGCTAGTTTCGATCTAAAACGATGTATCCCGTTGTTTTGAGACGGAATACAAGTTTTCGCGCAGTTCTGAGAGAAAAAGTTTACACCTTTTTCTCGTCTACTCTTCGAGGACTTGTGAAATCGATGGTCGTGAATCTTGCTAGTTTTTATTTAAAACAATGTATCTCGTTGTTTTGAGCCAGAATATAGGTTTTCGCGCTGTTCTGAAAGGAAAAGTTTACACCTTTTTTTCGTCTACTCTTCGACGACTTGTAAAATCGACGCTCGTGAATTTTTCCTACTTTCGAATTAAAACGATGTATCCCGCTGTTTTGAGCCGGAATACAAGTTTTCGCGCAGTTCTGAGAGAAACTTTTACACCTTTCTCTCGTCTACTCTTCGACGACTTGTAAAATCGATGCTCGTGAATCTTGCTAGTTTCAATCTAAAACCATGTATCCCGTTGTTTTGAGCCGGAATACAAGTTTTCGTGCAGTTTTGAGAGAAAAAGTTTACACCTTTCTCTCGTCTACTCTGCGACGACTTGTAAAATCGATGCTCGTGAATCTTGCTAGTTTCGATCCAACACGATGTATCCCGTTGTTTTAAGCCGGAATACAAGTTTTCGTGCAGTTTTGAGAGAAAAAATTTACACCTTTTTTTCATCTACTCTTCGACGACTTGTAAAATTGATGCTCGTGAATCTTGCTAGTTTCGATCTATAACGATGTATCCCTTTGTTTTGAGCCGGAATACAAGTTTTCGCGCTGTTCTGAGAGAAAAAATTTACACCTTTTTCTCGTCTACTCTTCGACGACTTGTAAAAACGATGCTCGTGAATTTTGCTAGTTTCGATATAAAACAATGTATCCCTTTGTTTTGAGCCGGAATAGAAGTTTTCGCGCAGTTCTGAGAGAAAAAATTTACACCTTTTTTTCGTCTACTCTTCGACGACTTGTAAAATTGATGCTCGTGAATCTTGCTAGTTTCGATCTATAACGATGTATCCCGTTGTTTTGAGCCGGAATACAAGTTTTCGCGCAGTTCTGAGAGAAAAAATTTACACCTTTCTCTCGTCTACTCTTCGACGACTTGTAAAAACGATGCTCGTGAATTTTGCTTGTTTCGATCTAAAACGATGTATCCCGTTGTTTTGAGCCGGAATACAAGTTTTCGCGCAGTTCATTGAGGAAAAGTTTGCACCTTTCTCTCGTCTACTCTTCGACGACTTGTAAAATCGATGCCCGTGAATCGTGCTCGTTTCGATCTAAAACGATGTATCCCGTTGTTTTGAGCCGGAATACATGTTTTCGCGCAGTTCTGAGAGATAAAAATTTACACCTTTTTTTCGTCTACTCTTCGACGACTTGTAAAATCGATGCTCTTGAATCTTGCTAGTTTGGATCTATAACGATGTATCCCGTTGTTTTGAGCCGGAATACAAGTTTTCGCGCAGTTCTGAGAGAAAAAATTTACACCTTTCTCTCGTCTACTCTTCGACGACTTGTAAAAACGATGCTCGTGAATTTTGCTTGTTTCAATCTAAAACGATGTATCCCGTTGTTTTGAGCCGGAATACAAGTTTTCGCGCAGTTCTGAGAGAAGAATTTTACACCTTTCTCTCGTCTACTCTTCGAAGACTTGCAAAATCGATGCTCGTGAATCTTACTAGTTTCGATCTAAAACGATGTATCCCGTTGTTTTGAGCCGGAATACAAGTTTTCGCGCAGTTCTGAGAGAAAAAGTTTGCACCTTTCTCTCGTCTACTCTTCGACGACTTTTAAAATCGATGCCCGTGAATCTGGCTAGTTTCGATCTAAAACTATGTATCCCTTTGATTTGAGCCGGAATACAAGTTTTCACGCAGTTCTGAGAGAAAAAGTTTACACCTTTCTCTCGTCTACTCTTCGACGACTTGTAAAGTCGATGCTCGTGAATCTTGCTAGTTTCGATTTAAAACGATGTATCCCTTTGTTTTTAGCCGGAATAGAAATTTTCGAGCAGTTCTGAGAGAAAAAATTTACACCTTTTTTTCATCTACTCTTCGACGACTTGTAAAAACGATGCTCGTGAATTTTGCTTGTTTCGATCTAAAACAATGTATCCCGTTGTTTTGAGCCGGAATACAAGTTTTCGCGCAGTTCTGAGAGAAGAATTTTACACCTTTCTCTCGTCTACTCTTCGAAGACTTGCAAAATCGATGCTCGTGAATCTGGCTAGTTTCAATCTAAAACTGTGTATCCCTTTGTTTTGAGCCGGTATACAAGTTTTCGCGCAGTTCTGAGAGAAGAGTTTTACACCTTTCTCTCGTCTACTCTACGAAGAATTGCAAAATCGATGCTCGTGAATCTTGCTAGTTTCGATCTAAAACGATGTATCCCGTTGTTTTGAGCCGGAATACCAGTTTTCGCGCAGTTCTGAGCGAAAAAGTTTACACCTTTCTCTCGTGTACTCTTCGACGACTTGTAAAATTGATGCTCGTGAATCTGGCTAGTTTCGATCTAAAACGATGTATCTCGTTGTTTTGAGCCGGAAAACAAGTTTTCGCGCAGTTCTGAGAGAAAAAATTTACACCTTTTTCTCGTCTACTCTTCGACGACTTGTAAAATCGATGCTCGTGAATCTTGCTAGCTTCGATCTAAAACAATGTATCCCGTTGTTTTGAGCCGGAATGCAAGTTTTCGCGCAGTTCTGAGAGAAAAAGTTTGCACCTTTCTCTCGTCAACTCTTCGACGACTTGCAAAATCGATGCTCGTGAATCTTGCTAGTTTCGATCTAAAACGATGTATCCCGTTGCTTTGAGCCGGAATACAAGTTTTCACGCAGTTCTGAGAGAAAAAGTTGGCACCTTTCTCTCGTCTACTCTTCGACGACTTGTAAAATCGATGCTCGTGAATCTTGCTAGTTTCGACCTAAAACGATGTATCCCTTTGTTTTGAGCCGGTATACAAGTTTTCGCGCAGTTCTGAGAGAAAAAGTTTACACCTTTCTCTCCTCTACTCTTCGACGACTTGTAAAATCGATGCTCGTGAATCTTGCTAGTTTCGATCTAAAACAATGTATGCCTTTGTTTTGAGCCGGAATACAAGTTTTCACGCAGTTCTGAGAGAAAACGTTTACACCTTTCTCTCGTCTAATCTTCGATGACTTGTAAAATCGATGCTCGTGAATCTTGCTAGTTTCGATCTAAAACGATGTATCCCGTTGTTTTGAGCCAGAATACAAGTTCTCCTGCAGTTCTGAGAGAAGAATTTTACACCTTTCTCTCGTCTACTCTTCGAAGACTTGCAAAATCGATGCTCGTGAATCTTGCTAGTTTTGATCTAAAACGATGTATCCCGTTGTTTTGAGACGGAATACAAGTTTTCGCGCAGTTCTGAGAGAAAAAGTTTACACCTTTTTCTCGTCTACTCTTCGAGGACTTGTGAAATCGATGGTCGTGAATCTTGCTAGTTTTTATTTAAAACAATGTATCTCGTTGTTTTGAGCCAGAATATAAGTTTTCGCGCTGTTCTGAAAGGAAAAGTTTACACCTTTTTTTCGTCTACTCTTCGACGACTTGTAAAATCGACGCTCGTGAATTTTTCCTACTTTCGAATTAAAACGATGTATCCCGTTGTTTTGAGCCGGAATACAAGTTTTCGCGCAGTTCTGAGAGAAACTTTACACCTTTCTCTCGTCTACTCTTCGACGACTTGTAAAATCGATGCTCGTGAATCTTGCTAGTTTCGATCTAAAACCATGTATCCCGTTGTTTTGAGCCGGAATACAAGTTTTCGTGCAGTTTTGAGAGAAAAAGTTTACACCTTTCTCTCGTCTACTCTTCGACGACTTGTAAAGTCGATGCTCGTGAATCTTGCTAGTTTCGATTAAAAACGATGTATCCCTTTGTTTTTAGCCGGAATAGAAGTTTTCGAGCAGTTCTGAGAGAAAAAATTTACACCTTTTTTTCATCTACTCTTCGACGACTTGTAAAAACGATGCTCGTGAATTTTGCTTGTTTCGATCTAAAACAATGTATCCCGTTGTTTTGAGCCGGAATACAAGTTTTCGCGCAGTTCTGAGAGAAGAATTTTACACCTTTCTCTCGTCTACTCTTCGAAGACTTGCAAAATCGATGCTCGTGAATCTGGCCAGTTTCAATCTAAAACTGTGTATCCCTTTGTTTTGAGCCGGTATACATGTTTTCGCGCAGTTCTGAGAGAAGAGTTTTACACCTTTCTCTCGTCTACTCTACGAAGAATTGCAAAATCGATGCTCGTGAATCTTGCTAGTTTCGATCTAAAACGATGTATCCCGTTGTTTTGAGCCGGAAAACAAGTTTTCGCGCAGTTCTGAGAGAAAAAATTTACACCTTTTTCTCGTCTACTCTTCGACGACTTGTAAAATCGATGCTCGTGAATCTTGCTAGCTTCGATCTAAAACAATGTATCCCGTTGTTTTGAGCCGGAATGCAAGTTTTCGCGCAGTTCTCAGAGAAAAAGTTTGCACCTTTCTCTCGTCAACTCTTCGACGACTTGCAAAATCGATGCTCGTGAATCTTGCTAGTTTCGATCTAAAACGATGTATCCCGTTGCTTTGAGCCGGAATACAAGTTTTCGCGCAGATCTGAGAGAAAAAGTTGGCACCTTTCTCTCGTCTACTCTTCGACGAATTGTAAAATCGATGCTCGTGAATCTTGCTAGTTTCGACCTAAAACGATGTATCCCTTTGTTTTGAGCCGGTATACAAGTTTTCGCGCAGTTCTGAGAGAAAAAGTTTACACCTTTCTCTCCTCTACTCTTCGACGACTTGTAAAATCGATGCTCGTGAATCTTGCTAGTTTCGATCTAAAACAATGTATGCCTTTGTTTTGAGCCGGAATACAAGTTTTCACGCAGTTCTGAGAGAAAACGTTTACACCTTTCTCTCGTCTAATCTTCGATGACTTGTAAAATCGATGCTCGTGAATCTTGCTAGTTTCGATCTAAAACGATGTATCCCGTTGTTTTGAGCCGGAATACAAGTTCTCGTGCAGTTCTGAGAGAAGAATTTTACACCTTTCTCTCGTCTACTCTTCGAAGACTTGCAAAATCGATGCTCGTGAATCTTGCTAGTTTTGATCTAAAACGATGTATCCCGTTGTTTTGAGACGGAATACAAGTTTTCGCGCAGTTCTGAGAGAAAACGTTTACACCTTTTTCTCGTCTACTCTTCGAGGACTTGTGAAATCGATGGTCGTGAATCTTGCTAGTTTTTATTTAAAACAATGTATCTCGTTGTTTTGAGCCAGAATATAAGTTTTCGTGCTGTTCTGAAAGGAAAAGTTTACACCTTTTTTTCGTCTACTCTTCGACGACTTGTAAAATCGACGCTCGTGAATTTTTCCTACTTTCGAATTAAAACGATGTATCCCGTTGTTTTGAGCCGGAATACAAGTTTTCGCGCAGTTCTGAGAGAAACTTTACACCTTTCTCTCGTCTACTCTTCGACGACTTGTAAAATCGATGCTCGTGAATCTTGCTAGTTTCGATCTAAAACCATGTATCCCGTTGTTTTGAGCCGGAATACAAGTTTTCGCGCAGTTCTGAGAGAAAAAGTTTGCATCTTTCTCTCGTCTACTCTTCGACGACTTGTAAAATCGATGCCCGTGAATCTGGCTAGTTTCGATCTAAAACTATGTATCCCTTTGTTTTGAGCCGGAATACAAGTTTTCACGCAGTTCTGAGAGAAAAAGTTTACACCTTTCTCTCGTCTACTCTTCGACGACTTGTAAAGTCGATGCTCGTGAATCTTGCTAGTTTCGATTTAAAACGATGTATCCCTTTGTTTTTAGCCGGAATAAAAGTTTTCGAGCAGTTCTGAGAGAAAAAATTTACACCTTTTTTTCATCTACTCTTCGACAACTTGTAAAAACGATGCTCGTGAATTTTGCTTGTTTCGATCTAAAACAATGTATCCCGTTGTTTTGAGCCGGAATACAAGTTTTCGCGCAGTTCTGAGAGAAGAATTTTACACCTTTCTCTCGTCTACTCTTCGAAGACTTGCAAAATCGATGCTCGTGAATCTGGCCAGTTTCAATCAAAACTGTGTATCCCTTTGTTTTGAGCCGGTATACATGTTTTCGCGCAGTTCTGAGAGAAGAGTTTTACACCTTTCTCTCGTCTACTCTACGAAGAATTGCAAAATCGATGGTCGTGAATCTTGCTAGTTTCGATCTAAAACGATGTATCCCGTTGTTTTGAGCCGGAATACCAGTTTTCGCGCAGTTCTGAGCGAAAAAGTTTACACCTTTCTCTCGTCTACTCTTCGACGACTTGTAAAATTGATGCTCGTGAATCTGGCTAGTTTCGATCTAAAACGATGTATCTCGTTGTTTTGAGCCGGAAAACAAGTTTTCGCGCAGTTCTGAGAGAAAAAATTTACACCTTTTTCTCGTCTACTCTTCGACGACTTGTAAAATCGATGCTCGTGAATCTTGCTAGCTTCGATCTAAAACAATGTATCCCGTTGTTTTGAGCCGGAATGCAAGTTTTCGCGCAGTTCTGAGAGAAAAAGTTTGCACCTTTCTCTCGTCAACTCTTCGACGACCTGCAAAATCGATGCTCGTGAATCTTGCTAGTTTCGATCTAAAACGATGTATCCCGTTGCTTTGAGCCGGAATACAAGTTTTCGCGCAGTTCTGAGAGAAAAAGTTGGCACCTTTCTCTCGTCTACTCTTCGACGACTTGTAAAATCGATGCTCGTGAATCTTGCTAGTTTCGATCTAAAACAATGTATGCCTTTGTTTTGAGCCGGAATACAAGTTTTCACGCAGTTCTGAGAGAAAACGTTTACACCTTTCTCTCGTCTAATCTTCGATGACTTGTAAAATCGATGCTCGTGAATCTTGCTAGTTTTGATCTAAAACGATGTATCCCGTTGTTTTGAGACGGAATACAAGTTTTCGCGCAGTTCTGAGAGAAAAAGTGTACACCTTTTTCTTGTCTACTCTTCGAGGACTTGTGAAATCGATGGTCGTGAATCTAGCTAGTTTTTATTTAAAACAATGTATCTCGTTGTTTTGAGCCAGAATATAAGTTTTCGCGCTGTTCTGAAAGGAAAAGTTTACACCTTTTTTTCGTCTACTCTTCGACGACTTGTAAAATCGACGCTCGTGAATTTTTTCTACTTTCGAATTAAAACGATGTATCCCGTTGTTTTGAGCCGGAATACAAGTTTTCGCGCAGTTCTGAGAGAAAAAGTTTACACCTTTCTCTCGTCTACTCTGCGACGACTTGTAAAATCGATGCTCGTGAATCTTGCTAGTTTCGATCCAACACTATGTATCCCGTTGTTTTAAGCCGGAATGCAAGTTTTCGCGCAGTTCTGAGAGAAAAAGTTTACACCTTCCTCTCGCCTACTTTTCGACGATTTGTAAAATCGATGCTCGTGAATCTTGCTAGTTTCGATCTAAAATGATGTATCCTGTTGTTTTGAGCCGGAATACAAGTTTTCGCGCAGTTCTGAGTGAAAAAGTTTACACCTTTCTCTCCTCTACTCTTCGACGAGTTGTAAAATCGATGCTCGTGAATCTTGCTAGTTTCGATATAAAACGATGTATTCCTTTGTTTTGAGCCGGAATACAAGTTTTCACGGAGTTCTGAGAGAAAAAATTTACACCTTTTTTTGTCTACTCTTCGACGACTTGTAAAATCGACGCTCGTGAAACTTGCTAGTTTCGATCTAAAACGATGTATCCCGTTGTTTTGAACCGGAATACAAGTTTTCGCGCAGTTCTGAGAGAAAAAGTTTGCACCTTTCTCTCGTCTACTCTTCGACGACTTGTAAAATCGATGCTCGTGAATCTTGCTAGTTTCGATCTAAAACAATGTATGCCTTTGTTTTGAGCCGGAATACAAGTTTTCACGCAGTTCTGAGAGAAAACGTTTACACCTTTCTCTCGTCTAATCTTCGACGACTTGTAAAATCGATGCTCGTGAATCTTGCTAGTTTCGATCTAAAACGATGTATCCCGTTGTTTTGAGCCGGAATACAAGTTTTCACGCAGTTCTGAGAGAAAAAGTTTACACCTTTCTCTCGTCTACTCTTCGACGACTTGTAAGATCGATGCTCGTGAATTTGGTTGTTTCGATCTAAAACGATGTATCCCGTTGTTTTGAGCCGGAATACAAGTTTTCGCGCAGTTCTGAGAGAAAAAGTTTGCACCTTTCTCTCGTCTACTCTTCGAGGACTTGTGAAATCGATGGTCGTGAATCTTGCAAGTTTTTATTTAAAACAATGTATCTCGTTGTTTTGAGCCAGAATATAAGTTTTCGCGCTGTTCTGAAAGGAAAAGTTTACACCTTTTTTTCGTCTACTCTTCGACGACTTGTAAAATCGACGCTCGTGAATTTTTCCTACTTTCGAATTAAAACGATGTATCCCGTTGTTTTGAGCCGGAATACAAGTTTTCGCGCAGTTCTGAGAGAAACTTTTACACCTTTCTCTCGTCTACTCTTCGACGACTTGTAAAATCGATGCTCGTGAATCTTGCTAGTTTCGATCTAAAACCATGTATCCCGTTGTTTTGAGCCGGAATACAAGTTTTCGTGCAGTTTTGAGAGAAAAAGTTTACACCTTTCTCTCGTCTACTCTGCGACGACTTGTAAAATCGATGCTCGTGAATCTTGCTAGTTTCGATCCAACACGATGTATCCCGTTGTTTTAAGCCGGAATGCAAGTTTTCGCGCAGTTCTGAGAGAAAAAGTTTACACCTTCCTCTCGCCTACTTTTCGACGATTTGTAAAATCGATGCTCGTGAATCTTGCTAGTTTCGATCTAAAATGATGTATCCTGTTGTTTTGAGCCGGGATGCAAGTTTTCACGCAGTTCTGAGAGAAAACGTTTACACCTTTCTCTCGTCTAATCTTCGATGACTTGTAAAATCGATGCTCGTGAATCTTGCTAGTTTCGATCTAAAACGATGTATCCCGTTGTTTTGAGCCGGAATACAAGTTCTCGTGCAGTTCTGAGAGAAGAATTTTACACCTTTCTCTCGTCTATTCTTCGAAGACTTGCAAATTCGATGCTCGTGAATCTTGCTAGTTTCGATCTAAAACGATGTATCCCGTTGTTTTGAGACGGAATACAAGTTTTCGCGCAGTTCTGAGAGAAAAAGCTTACACCTTTTTCTCGTCTACTCTTCGAGGACTTGTGAAATCGATGGTCGTGAATCTTGCTAGTTTTTATTTAAAACAATGTATCTCGTTGTTTTGAGCCAGAATATATGTTTTCGCGCTGTTCTGAAAGGAAAAGTTTACACCTTTTTTTCGTCTACTCTTCGACGACTTGTAAAATCGACGCTCGTGAATTTTTCCTACTTTCGAATTAAAACGATGTATCCCGCTGTTTTGAGCCGGAATACAAGTTTTCGCGCAGTTCTGAGAGAAACTTTTACACCTTTCTCTCGTCTACTCTTCGACGAATTGTAAAATCGATGCTCGTGAATCTTGCTAGTTTCGATCTAAAACCATGTATCCCGTTGTTTAGAGCCGGAATACAAGTTTTCGTGCAGTTTTGAGAGAAAAAGTTTACACCTTTCTCTCGTCTACTCTGCGACGACTTGTAAAATCGATGCTCGTGAATCTTGCTAGTTTCGATCCAACACGATGTATCCCGTTGTTTTAAGCCGGAATACAAGTTTTCGTGCAGTTTTGAGAGAAAAAATTTACACCTTTTTTTCATCTACTCTTCGACGACTTGTAAAATTGATGCTCGTGAATCTTGCTAGTTTCGATCTATAACGATGTATCCCTTTGTTTTGAGCCGGAATACAAGTTTTCGCGCAGTTCTGAGAGAAAAAATTTACACCTTTTTCTCGTCTACTCTTCGACGACTTGTAAAAACGATGCTCGTGAATTTTGCTAGTTTCGATATAAAACAATGTATCCCTTTGTTTTGAGCCGGAATAGAAGTTTTCGCGCAGTTCTGAGAGAAAAAATTTACACCTTTTTTTCGTCTACTCTTCGACGACTTGTAAAATTGATGCTCGTGAATCTTGCTAGTTTCGATCTATAACGATGTATCCCGTTGTTTTGAGCCGGAATACAAGTTTTCGCGCAGTTCTGAGAGAAAAAATTTACACCTTTCTCTCGTCTACTCTTCGACGACTTGTAAAAACGATGCTCGTGAATTTTGCTTGTTTCGATCTAAAACGATGTATCCCGTTGTTTTGAGCCGGAATACAAGTTTTCGCGCAGTTCATTGAGGAAAAGTTTGCACCTTTCTCTCGTCTACTCTTCGACGACTTGTAAAATCGATGCCCGTGAATCGTGCTCGTTTCGATCTAAAACGATGTATCCCGTTGTTTTGAGCCGGAATACATGTTTTCGCGCAGTTCTGAGAGAAAAAATTTACACCTTTTTTTCGTCTACTCTTCGACGACTTGTAAAATCGATGCTCTTGAATCTTGCTAGTTTCGATCTATAACGATGTATCCCGTTGTTTTGAGCCGGAATACAAGTTTTCGCGCAGTTCTGAGAGAAAAAATTTACACCTTTCTCTCGTCTACTCTTCGACGACTTGTAAAAACGATGCTCGTGAATTTTGCTTGTTTCAATCTAAAACGATGTATCCCGTTGTTTTGAGCCGGAATACAAGTTTTCGCGCAGTTCTGAGAGAAGAATTTTACACCTTTCTCTCGTCTACTCTTCGAAGACTTGCAAAATCGATGCTCGTGAATCTTACTAGTTTCGATCTAAAACGATGTATCCCGTTGTTTTGAGCCGGAATACAAGTTTTCGCGCAGTTCTGAGAGAAAAAGTTTGCACCTTTCTCTCGTCTACTCTTCGAAGACTTGTAAAATCGATGCCCGTGAATCTGGCTAGTTTCGATCTAAAACTATGTATCCCTTTGTTTTGAGCCGGAATACAAGTTTTCACGCAGTTCTGAGAGAAAAAGTTTACACCTTTCTCTCGTCTACTCTTCCACGACTTGTAAAGTCGATGCTCGTGAATCTTGCTAGTTTCGATTTAAAACGATGTATCCCTTTGTTTTTAGCCGGAATAGAAGTTTTCGAGCAGTTCTGAGAGAAAAAATTTACACCTTTTTTTCATCTACTCTTCGACGACTTGTAAAAACGATGCTCGTGAATTTTGCTTGTTTCGATCTAAAACAATGTATCCCGTTGTTTTGAGCCGGAATACAAGTTTTCGCGCAGTTCTGAGAGAAGAATTTTACACCTTTCTCTCGTCTACTCTTCGAAGACTTGCAAAATCGATGCTCTTGAATCTGGCTAGTTTCAATCTAAAACTGTGTATCCCTTTGTTTTGAGCCGGTATACAAGTTTTCGCGCAGTTCTGAGAGAAGAGTTTTACACCTTTCTCTCGTCTACTCTACGAAGAATTGCAAAATCGATGCTCGTGAATCTTGCTAGTTTCGATCTAAAACGATGTATCCCGTTGTTTTGAGCCGGAATACCAGTTTTCGCGCAGTTCTGAGCGAAAAAGTTTACACCTTTCTCTCGTCTACTCTTCGACGACTTGTAAAATTGATGCTCGTGAATCTGGCTAGTTTCGATCTAAAACGATGTATCTCGTTGTTTTGAGCCGGAAAACAAGTTTTCGCGCAGTTCTGAGAGAAAAAATTTACACCTTTTTCTCGTCTACTCTTCGACGACTTGTAAAATCGATGCTCGTGAATCTTGCTAGCTTCGATCTAAAACAATGTATCCCGTTGTTTTGAGCCGGAATGCAAGTTTTCGCGCAGTTCTGAGAGAAAAAATTTACACCTTTCTCTCGTCTACTCTTCGACGACTTGTAAAAACGATGCTCGCGAATTTTGCTTGTTTCAATCTAAAACGATGTATCCCGTTGTTTTGAGCCGGAATACAAGTTTTCGCGCAGTTCTGAGAGAAGAATTTTACACCTTTCTCTCGTCTACTCTTCGAAGACTTGCAAAATCGATGCTCGTGAATCTTACTAGTTTCGATCTAAAACGATGTATCCCGTTGTTTTGAGCCGGAATACAAGTTTTCGCGCAGTTCTGAGAGAAAAAGTTTGCACCTTTCTCTCGTCTACTCTTCGACGACTTGTAAAATCGATGCCCGTGAATCTGGCTAGTTTCGATCTAAAACTATGTATCCCTTTGTTTTGAGCCGGAATACAAGTTTTCACGCAGTTCTGAGAGAAAAAGTTTACACCTTTCTCTCGTCTACTCTTCGACGACTTGTAAAGTCGATGCTCGTGAATCTTGCTAGTTTCGATTTAAAACGATGTATCCCTTTGTTTTTAGCCGGAATAGAAGTTTTCGAGCAGTTCTGAGAGAAAAAATTTACACCTTTTTTTCATCTACTCTTCGACGACTTGTAAAAACGATGCTCGTGAATTTTGCTTGTTTCGATCTAAAACAATGTATCCCGTTGTTTTGAGCCGGAATACAAGTTTTCGCGCAGTTCTGAGAGAAGAATTTTACACCTTTCTCTCGTCTACTCTTCGAAGACTTGCAAAATCGATGCTCGTGAATCTGGCTAGTTTCAATCTAAAACTGTGTATCCCTTTGTTTTGAGCCGGTATACAAGTTTTCGCGCAGTTCTGAGAGAAGAGTTTTACACCTTTCTCTCGTCTACTCTACGAAGAATTGCAAAATCGATGCTCGTGAATCTTGCTAGTTTCGATCTAAAACGATGTATCCCGTTGTTTTGAGCCGGAATACCAGTTTTCGCGCAGTTCTGAGCGAAAAAGTTTACACCTTTCTCTCGTCTACTCTTCGACGACTTGCAAAATTGATGCTCGTGAATCTGGCTAGTTTCGATCTAAAACGATGTATCTCGTTGTTTTGAGCCGGAAAACAAGTTTTCGCGCAGTTCTGAGAGAAAAAATTTACACCTTTTTCTCGTCTACTCTTCGACGACTTGTAAAATTGATGCTCGTGAATCTTGCTAGCTTCGATCTAAAACAATGTATCCCGTTGTTTTGAGCCGGAATGCAAGTTTTCGCGCAGTTCTGAGAGAAAAAGTTTGCACCCCTTTCTCTCGTCAACTCTTCGACGACTTGCAAAATCGATGCTCGTGAATCTTGCTAGTTTCGATCTAAAACGATGTATCCCGTTGCTTTGAGCCGGAATACAAGTTTTCGCGCAGTTCTGAGAGAAAAAGTTGGCACCTTTCTCTCGTCTACTCTTCGACGACTTGTAAAATCGATGCTCGTGAATCTTGCTAGTTTCGACCTAAAACGATGTATCCCTTTGTTCTTGAGCCGGTATACAAGTTTTCGCGCAGTTCTGAGAGAAAAAGTTTACACCTTTCTCTCCTCTACTCTTCGACGACTTGTAAAATCGATGCTCGTGAATCTTGCTAGTTTCGATCTAAAACAATGTATGCCTTTGTTTTGAGCCGGAATACAAGTTTTCACGCAGTTCTGAGAGAAAACGTTTACACCCTTTCTCTCGTCTAATCTTCGATGACTTGTAAAATCGATGCTCGTGAATCTTGCTAGTTTCGATCTAAAACGATGTATCCCGTTGTTTTGAGCCGGAATACAAGTTCTCGTGCAGTTTCTGAGAGAAGAATTTTACACCTTTCTCTCGTCTACTCTTCGAAGACTTGCAAAATCGATGCTCGTGAATCTTGCTAGTTTTGATCTAAAACGATGTATCCCGTTGTTTTGAGACGGAATACAAGTTTTCGCGCAGTTTCTGAGAGAAAAAGTTTATACCTTTTTCTCGTCTACTCTTCGAGGACTTGTGAAATCGATGGTCGTGAATCTTGCTAGTTTTTATTTAAAACAATGTATCTCGTTGTTTTGAGCCAGAATATAAGTTTTCGCGCTGTTCTGAAAGGAAAAGTTTACACCTTTTTTTCGTCTACTCTTCGACGACTTGTAAAATCGACGCTCGTGAATTTTTCCTACTTTCGAATTAAAAACGATGTATCCCGTTGTTTTGAGCCGGAATACAAGTTTTCGCGCAGTTCTGAGAGAAACTTTACACCTTTCTCTCGTCTACTCTTCGACGACTTGTAAAATCGATGCTCGTGAATCTTGCTAGTTTCGATCTAAAACCATGTATCCCGTTGTTTTGAGCCGGAATACAAGTTTTCGTGCAGTTTTGAGAGAAAAAGTTTACACCTTTCTCTCGTCTACTCTTCGACGACTTGTAAAGTCGATGCTCGTGAATCTTGCTAGTTTCGATTTAAAACGATGTATCCCTTTGTTTTTAGCCGGAATAGAAGTTTTCGAGCAGTTCTGAGAGAAAAAATTTACACCTTTTTTTCATCTACTCTTCGACGACTTGTAAAAACGATGCTCGTGAATTTTGCTTGTTTCGATCTAAAACAATGTATCCCGTTGTTTTGAGCCGGAATACAAGTTTTCGCGCAGTTCTGAGAGAAGAATTTTACACCTTTCTCTCGTCTACTCTTCGAAGACTTGCAAAATCGATGCTCGTGAATCTGGCCAGTTTCAATCTAAAACTGTGTATCCCTTTGTTTTGAGCCGGTATACATGTTTTCGCGCAGTTCTGAGAGAAGAGTTTTACACCTTTCTCTCGTCTACTCTACGAAGATTTGCAAAATCGATGCTCGTGAATCTTGCTAGTTTCGATCTAAAACGATGTATCCCGTTGTTTTGAGCCGGAATACCAGTTTTCGCGCAGTTCTGAGCGAAAAAGTTTACACCTTTCTCTCGTCTACTCTTCGACGACTTGTAAAATTGATGCTCGTGAATCTGGCTAGTTTCGATCTAAAACGATGTATCTCGTTGTTTTGAGCCGGAAAACAAGTTTTCGCGCAGTTCTGAGAGAAAAAATTTACACCTTTTTCTCGTCTACTCTTCGACGACTTGTAAAATCGATGCTCGTGAATCTTGCTAGCTTCGATCTAAAACAATGTATCCCGTTGTTTTGAGCCGGAATGCAAGTTTTCGCGCAGTTCTGAGAGAAAAAGTTTGCACCTTTCTCTCGTCAACTCTTCGACGACTTGCAAAATCGATGCTCGTGAATCTTGCTAGTTTCGATCTAAAACGATGTATCCCGTTGCTTTGAGCCGGAATACAAGTTTTCGCGCAGTTCTGAGAGAAAAAGTGTACACCTTTTTCTCGTCTACTCTTCGAGGACTTGTGAAATCGATGGTCGTGAATCTTGCTAGTTTTTATTTAAAACAATGTATCTCGTTGTTTTGAGCCAGAATATAAGTTTTCGCGCTGTTCTGAAACGAAAAGTTTACACCTTTTTTTCGTCTACTCTTCGACGACTTGTAAAATCGACGCTCGTGAATTTTTCCTACTTTCGAATTAAAACGATGTATCCCGTTGTTTTGAGCCGGAATACAAGTTTTCGCGCAGTTCTGAGAGAAAAAGTTTACACCTTTCTCTCGTCTACTCTGCGACGACTTGTAAAATCGATGCTCGTGAATCTTGCTAGTTTCGAATTAAAACGATGTATCCCGTTGTTTTGAGCCGGAATAGAAGTTTTCGAGCAGTTCTGAGAGAAAAAATTTACACCTTTTTTTCATCTACTCTTCGACGACTTGTAAAAACGATGCTCGTGAATTTTGCTTGTTTCGATCTAAAACAATGTATCCCGTTGTTTTGAGCCGGAATACAAGTTTTCGCGCAGTTCTGAGAGAAGAATTTTACACCTTTCTCTCGTCTACTCTTCGAAGACTTGCAAAATCGATGCTCGTGAATCTGGCTAGTTTCAATCTAAAACTGTGTATCCCTTTGTTTTGAGCCGGTATACAAGTTTTCGCGCAGTTCTGAGAGAAGAGTTTTACACCTTTCTCTCGTCTACTCTACGAAGAATTGCAAAATCGATGCTCGTGAATCTTGCTAGTTTCGATCTAAAACGATGTATCCCGTTGTTTTGAGCCGGAATACCAGTTTTCGCGCAGTTCTGAGCGAAAAAGTTTACACCTTTCTGTCGTCTACTCTTCGACGACTTGTAAAATTGATGCTCGTGAATCTGGCTAGTTTCGATCTAAAACGATGTATCTCGTTGTTTTGAGCCGGAAAACAAGTTTTCGCGCAGTTCTGAGAGAAAAAATTTACACCTTTTTCTCGTCTACTCTTCGACGACTTGTAAAATCGATGCTCGTGAATCTTGCTAGCTTCGATCTAAAACAATGTATCCCGTTGTTTTGAGCCGGAATGCAAGTTTTCGCGCAGTTCTGAGAGAAAAAATTTACACCTTTCTCTCGTCTACTCTTCGACGACTTGTAAAAACGATGCTCGCGAATTTTGCTTGTTTCAATCTAAAACGATGTATCCCGTTGTTTTGAGCCGGAATACAAGTTTTCGCGCAGTTCTGAGAGAAAAAGTTTACACCTTTCTCTCGTCTACTCTTCGACGACTTGTAAGATCGATGCTCGTGAATTTGGTTGTTTCGATCTAAAACGATGTATCCCGTTGTTTTGAGCCGGAATACAAGTTTTCGCGCAGTTCTGAGAGGAAACGTTTGCACCTTTCTCTCGTCTACTCTTCGAGGACTTGTGAAATCGATGGTCGTGAATCTTGCTAGTTTTTATTTAAAACAATGTATCTCGTTGTTTTGAGCCAGAATATAAGTTTTCGCGCTGTTCTGAAAGGAAAAGTTTACACCTTTTTTTCGTCTACTCTTCGACGACTTGTAAAATCGACGCTCGTGAATTTTTCCTACTTTCGAATTAAAACGATGTATCCCGTTGTTTTGAGCCGGAATACAAGTTTTCGCGCAGTTCTGAGAGAAACTTTTACACCTTTCTCTCGTCTACTCTTCGACGACTTGTAAAATCGATGCTCATGAATCTTGCTAGTTTCGATCTAAAACCATGTATCCCGTTGTTTTGAGCCGGAATACAAGTTTTCGTGCAGTTTTGAGAGAAAAAGTTTACACCTTTCTCTCGTCTACTCTGCGACGACTTGTAAAATCGATGCTCGTGAATCTTGCTAGTTTCGATCCAACACGATGTATCTCGTTGTTTTAAGCCGGAATGCAAGTTTTCGCGCAGTTCTGAGAGAAAAAGTTTACACCTTCCTCTCGCCTACTTTTCGACGATTTGTAAAATCGATGCTCGTGAATCTTGCTAGTTTCGATCTAAAATGATGTATCCTGTTGTTTTGAGCCGGGATACAAGTTTTCGCGCAGTTCTGAGTGAAAAAGTTTACACCTTTCTCTCCTCTACTCTTCGACGAGTTGTAAAATCGATGCTCGTGAATCTTGCTAGTTTCGATATAAAACGATGTATCCCTTTGTTTTGAGCCGGAATACAAGTTTTCACGGAGTTCTGAGAGAAAAAATTTACATTTTTTTTTGTCTACTCTTCGACGACTTGTAAAATCGACGCTCGTGAAACTTGCTAGTTTCGATCTAAAACGATGTATCCCGTTGTTTTGAACCGGAATACAAGTTTTTGCGCAGTTCTGAGAGAAAAAGTTTGCACCTTTCTCTCGTCTACTCTTCGACGACTTGTAGAAACGATGCTCGTGAATTTTGCTTGTTTCGATCTAAAACGATGTATCCCGTTGTTTGGAGCCGGAATACAAGTTCTCGCGCAGTTCTGAGAGAAGAATTTTATACCTTTCTCTCGTCTACTCTTCGAAGACTTGCAAAATCGATGCTCGTGAATCTGGCTAGTTTCGATCTAAAACTGTGTATCCCTTTGTTTTGAGCCGGAATACAAGTTTTCACGCAGTTCTGAGAGAAAAAGTTTACACCTTTCTCTCGTCTACTCTTCGACGACTTGTAAAGTCGATGCTCCTGAATCTTGCTAGTTTCGATCTAAAACGATGTATCCCGTTGTTTTAAGCCGGTATACAAGTTTTCGCGCAGATCTGAGAGAAAAAATTTGCACCTTTCTCTCGTCTACTCTTCGACGACTTGTAAAAACGATGCTCGTGAATTTTGCTTGTTTCGATCTAAAACGATGTATCCCGTTGTTTTGAGCCGGAATACAAGTCCTCGCGCAGTTCTGAGAGAAGAATTTTACACCTTTCTCTCGTCTACTCTTCGAAGACTTGCAAAATCGGTGCTCGTGAATCTGGCTAGTTTCGATCTAAAACTGTGTATCCCTTTGTTTTGAGCCGGAATACAAGTTTTCACGCAGTTCTGAGAGAAAAAATTTACACCTTTTTTTCATCTACTCTTCGACGACTTGTAAAAACGATGCTCGTGAATTTTGCTTGTTTCGATCTAAAACAATGTATCCCGTTGTTTTGAGCCGGAATACAAGTTTTCGCGCAGTTCTGAGAGAAGAATTTTACACCTTTCTCTCGTCTACTCTTCGAAGACTTGCAAAATCGATGCTCGTGAATCTGGCTAGTTTCAATCTAAAACTGTGTATCCCTTTGTTTTGAGCCGGTATAGAAGTTTTCGCGCAGTTCTGAGAGAAGAGTTTTACACCTTTCTCTCGTCTACTCTACGAAGAATTGCAAAATCGATGCTCGTGAATCTTGCTAGTTTCGATCTAAAACGATGTATCCCGTTGTTTTGAGCCGGAATACCAGTTTTCGCGCAGTTCTGAGCGAAAAAGTTTACACCTTTCTCTCGTCTACTCTTCGACGACTTGTAAAATTGATGCTCGTGAATCTGGCTAGTTTCGATCTAAAACGATGTATCTCGTTGTTTTGAGCCGGAAAACAAGTTTTCGCGCAGTTCTGAGAGAAAAAATTTACACCTTTTTCTCGTCTACTCTTCGACGACTTGTAAAATCGATGCTCGTGAATCTTGCTAGCTTCGATCTAAAACAATGTATCCCGTTGTTTTGAGCCGGAATGCAAGTTTTTGCGCAGTTCTGAAAGAAAAAGTTTGCACCTTTCTCTCGTCTACTCTTCGAAGACTTGTATAATCGATGCTCGTGAATCCTGCTAGTTTCGATCTAAAACGATATATCCCTTTGTTTTGAGCCGGAATACAAGTTTTCACGCAGTTCTGAGAGAAAAAGTTTACACCTTTCTCTCGTCTACTCTTCGACGACTTGTAAGATCGATGCTCGTGAATTTGGTTGTTTCGATCTAAAACGATGTATCCCGTTGTTTTGAGCCGGAATACAAGTTTTCGCGCAGTTCTGAGAGGAAACGTTTGCACCTTTCTCTCGTCTACTCTTCGAGGACTTGTGAAATCGATGGTCGTGAATCTTGCTAGTTTTTATTTAAAACAATGTATCTCGTTGTTTTGAGCCAGAATATAAGTTTTCGCGCTGTTCTGAAAGGAAAAGTTTACACCTTTTTTTCGTCTACTCTTCGACGACTTGTAAAATCGACGCTCGTGAATTTTTCCTACTTTCGAATTAAAACGATGTATCCCGTTGTTTTGAGCCGGAATACAAGTTTTCGCGCAGTTCTGAGAGAAACTTTTACACCTTTCTCTCGTCTACTCTTCGACGACTTGTAAAATCGATGCTCATGAATCTTGCTAGTTTCGATCTAAAACCATGTATCCCGTTGTTTTGAGCCGGAATACAAGTTTTCGTGCAGTTTTGAGAGAAAAAGTTTACACCTTTCTCTCGTCTACTCTGCGACGACTTGTAAAATCGATGCTCGTGAATCTTGCTAGTTTCGATCCAACACAATGTATCTCGTTGTTTTAAGCCGGAATGCAAGTTTTCGCGCAGTTCTGAGAGAAAAAGTTTACACCTTCCTCTCGCCTACTTTTCGACGATTTGTAAAATCGATGCTCGTGAATCTTGCTAGTTTCGATCTAAAATGATGTATCCTGTTGTTTTGAGCCGGGATACAAGTTTTCGCGCAGTTCTGAGTGAAAAAGTTTACACCTTTCTCTCCTCTACTCTTCGACGAGTTGTAAAATCGATGCTCGTGAATCTTGCTAGTTTCGATATAAAACGATGTATCCCTTTGTTTTGAGCCGGAATACAAGTTTTCACGGAGTTCTGAGAGAAAAAATTTACATTTTTTTTTGTCTACTCTTCGACGACTTGTAAAATCGACGCTCGTGAAACTTGCTAGTTTCGATCTAAAACGATGTATCCCGTTGTTTTGAACCGGAATACAAGTTTTCGCGCAGTTCTGAGAGAAAAAGTTTGCACCTTTCTCTCGTCTACTCTTCGACGACTTGTAGAAACGATGCTCGTGAATTTTGCTTGTTTCGATCTAAAACGATGTATCCCGTTGTTTGGAGCCGGAATACAAGTTCTCGCGCAGTTCTGAGAGAAGAATTTTATACCTTTCTCTCGTCTACTCTTCGAAGACTTGCAAAATCGATGCTCGTGAATCTGGCTAGTTTCGATCTAAAACTGTGTATCCCTTTGTTTTGAGCCGGAATACAAGTTTTCACGCAGTTCTGAGAGAAAAAGTTTACACCTTTCTCTCGTCTACTCTTCGACGACTTGTAAAGTCGATGCTCCTGAATCTTGCTAGTTTCGATCTAAAACGATGTATCCCGTTGTTTTAAGCCGGTATACAAGTTTTCGCGCAGATCTGAGAGAAAAAATTTGCACCTTTCTCTCGTCTACTCTTCGACGACTTGTAAAAACGATGCTCGTGAATTTTGCTTGTTTCGATCTAAAACGATGTATCCCGTTGTTTTGAGCCGGAATACAAGTTCTCGCGCAGTTCTGAGAGAAGAATTTTACACCTTTCTCTCGTCTACTCTTCGAAGACTTGCAAAATCGGTGCTCGTGAATCTGGCTAGTTTCGATCTAAAACTGTGTATCCCTTTGTTTTGAGCCGGAATACAAGTTTTCACGCAGTTCTGAGAGAAAAAATTTACACCTTTTTTTCATCTACTCTTCGACGACTTGTAAAAACGATGCTCGTGAATTTTGCTTGTTTCGATCTAAAACAATGTATCCCGTTGTTTTGAGCCGGAATACAAGTTTTCGCGCAGTTCTGAGAGAAGAATTTTACACCTTTCTCTCGTCTACTCTTCGAAGACTTGCAAAATCGATGCTCGTGAATCTGGCTAGTTTCAATCTAAAACTGTGTATCCCTTTGTTTTGAGCCGGTATAGAAGTTTTCGCGCAGTTCTGAGAGAAGAGTTTTACACCTTTCTCTCGTCTACTCTACGAAGAATTGCAAAATCGATGCTCGTGAATCTTGCTAGTTTCGATCTAAAACGATGTATCCCGTTGTTTTGAGCCGGAATACCAGTTTTCGCGCAGTTCTGAGCGAAAAAGTTTACACCTTTCTCTCGTCTACTCTTCGACGACTTGTAAAATTGATGCTCGTGAATCTGGCTAGTTTCGATCTAAAACGATGTATCTCGTTGTTTTGAGCCGGAAAACAAGTTTTCGCGCAGTTCTGAGAGAAAAAATTTACACCTTTTTCTCGTCTACTCTTCGACGACTTGTAAAATCGATGCTCGTGAATCTTGCTAGCTTCGATCTAAAACAATGTATCCCGTTGTTTTGAGCCGGAATGCAAGTTTTTGCGCAGTTCTGAGAGAAAAAGTTTGCACCTTTCTCTCGTCTAATCTTCGACGACTTGTAAAATCGATGCTCGTGAATCGTGCTATTTTCGATCTAAAACGATGTATCCCGTTGTTTTGAGCCGGAATACATGTTTTCGCGCAGTTCTGAGAGAAAAAGTTTGCACCTTTCTCTCATCTACTCTTCGACGACTTGTAAAATCGATGCTCGTGAATCGTGCTAGTTTCAATCTAAAACGATGTATCCCGTTGTTTTGAGCCGGAATACATGTTTTCGCGCAGATCTGAGAGAAAAAGTTTACACCTTTCTCTCCTCTACTCTTCGACGACTTGTTAAATCGATGCTCGTGATTCTTGCTAGTTTCGATATAAAACGATGTATCCCTTTGTTTTGAGCCGGAATAGAAGTTTTCGCGCAGTTCTGAGAGAACAGTTTACACCTTTCTCTCGTCTACTCTTCGACGACTTGAAAAAACGATGCTCCTAAAACGATGTATCCAGTTGTTTTGAGCCGGAACACAAGTTTTCGCGCAGTTCTGAGAGAAAAAATTTGCACCTTTCTCTCGTCTACTCTTCGACGACTTGTAGAAACGATGCTCGTGAATTTTGCTTGTTTCGATCTAAAACGATGTATCCCGTTGTTTGGAGCCGGAATACAAGTTCTCGCGCAGTTCTGAGAGAAGAATTTTATACCTTTCTCTCGTCTACTCTTCGAAGACTTGCAAAATCGATGCTCGTGAATCTGGCTAGTTTTGATCTAAAACTGTGTATCCCTTTGTTTTGAGCCGGAATACAAGTTTTCACGCAGTTCTGAGAGAAAAAGTTTACACCTTTCTCTCGTCTACTCTTCGACGACTTGTAAAGTCGATGCTCCTGAATCTTGCTAGTTTCGATCTAAAACGATGTATCCCGTTGTTTTAAGCCGGTATACAAGTTTTCGCGCAGATCTGAGAGAAAAAATTTGCACCTTTGTCTCGTCTGCTCTTCGACGACTTGTAAAAACGATGCTCGTGAATTTTGCTTGTTTCGATCTAAAACGATGTATCCCGTTGTTTTGAGCCTTAATACAAGTTCTCGCGCAGTTCTGAGAGAAGAATTTTACACCTTTCTCTCGTCTACTCTTCGAAGACTTGCAAAATCGGTGCTCGTGAATCTGGCTAGTTTCGATCTAAAACTGTGTATCCCTTTGTTTTGAGCCGGAATACAAGTTTTCACGCAGTTCTGTGAGAAAAAGTTTACACCTTTCTCTCGTCTACTCTTCGACGACTTGTAAAGTCGATGCTCGTGAGTCTTGCTAGTTTCGATCTAAAACGATGTATCCCTTTGTTTTGAGCCGGTATACAAGTTTTCGCGCAGTTCTGAGAGAAGAATTTTACACCTTTCTCTCGTCTACTCTACGAAGAATTGCAAAATCGATGCTCGTGAATCTTGCTAGTTTCGATATAAAACGATGTATCCCTTTGTTTTGAGCCGGAATACAAGTTTTCACGGAGTTCTGAGAGAAAAAATTTACATTTTTTTTTGTCTACTCTTCGACGACTTGTAAAATCGACGCTCGTGAAACTTGCTAGTTTCGATCTAAAACGATGTATCCCGTTGTTTTGAGCCGGAAAACAAGTTTTCGCGCAGTTCTGAGAGAAAAAATTTACACCTTTTTCTCGTCTACTCTTCGACGACTTGTAAAATCGATGCTCGTGAATCTTGCTAGCTTCGATCTAAAACAATGTATCCCGTTGTTTTGAGCCGGAATGCAAGTTTTTGCGCAGTTCTGAGAGAAAAAGTTTGCACCTTTCTCTCGTCTACTCTTCGAAGACTTGTATAATCGATGCTCGTGAATCCTGCTAGTTTCGATCTAAAACGATATATCCCTTTGTTTTGAGCCGGAATACAAGTTTTCACGCAGTTCTGAGAGAAAAAGTTTACACCTTTCTCTCGTCTACTCTTCGACGACTTGTAAGATCGATGCTCGTGAATTTGGTTGTTTCGATCTAAAACGATGTATCCCGTTGTTTTGAGCCGGAATACAAGTTTTCGCGCAGTTCTGAGAGGAAACGTTTGCACCTTTCTCTCGTCTACTCTTCGAGGACTTGTGAAATCGATGGTCGTGAATCTTGCTAGTTTTTATTTAAAACAATGTATCTCGTTGTTTTGAGCCAGAATATAAGTTTTCGCGCTGTTCTGAAAGGAAAAGTTTACACCTTTTTTTCGTCTACTCTTCGACGACTTGTAAAATCGACGCTCGTGAATTTTTCCTACTTTCGAATTAAAACGATGTATCCCGTTGTTTTGAGCCGGAATACAAGTTTTCGCGCAGTTCTGAGAGAAACTTTTACACCTTTCTCTCGTCTACTCTTCGACGACTTGTAAAATCGATGCTCATGAATCTTGCTAGTTTCGATCTAAAACCATGTATCCCGTTGTTTTGAGCCGGAATACAAGTTTTCGTGCAGTTTTGAGAGAAAAAGTTTACACCTTTCTCTCGTCTACTCTGCGACGACTTGTAAAATCGATGCTCGTGAATCTTGCTAGTTTCGATCCAACACAATGTATCTCGTTGTTTTAAGCCGGAATGCAAGTTTTCGCGCAGTTCTGAGAGAAAAAGTTTACACCTTCCTCTCGCCTACTTTTCGACGATTTGTAAAATCGATGCTCGTGAATCTTGCTAGTTTCGATCTAAAATGATGTATCCTGTTGTTTTGAGCCGGGATACAAGTTTTCGCGCAGTTCTGAGTGAAAAAGTTTACACCTTTCTCTCCTCTACTCTTCGACGAGTTGTAAAATCGATGCTCGTGAATCTTGCTAGTTTCGATATAAAACGATGTATCCCTTTGTTTTGAGCCGGAATACAAGTTTTCACGGAGTTCTGAGAGAAAAAATTTACATTTTTTTTTGTCTACTCTTCGACGACTTGTAAAATCGACGCTCGTGAAACTTGCTAGTTTCGATCTAAAACGATGTATCCCGTTGTTTTGAACCGGAATACAAGTTTTCGCGCAGTTCTGAGAGAAAAAGTTTGCACCTTTCTCTCGTCTACTCTTCGACGACTTGTAGAAACGATGCTCGTGAATTTTGCTTGTTTCGATCTAAAACGATGTATCCCGTTGTTTGGAGCCGGAATACAAGTTCTCGCGCAGTTCTGAGAGAAGAATTTTATACCTTTCTCTCGTCTACTCTTCGAAGACTTGCAAAATCGATGCTCGTGAATCTGGCTAGTTTCGATCTAAAACTGTGTATCCCTTTGTTTTGAGCCGGAATACAAGTTTTCACGCAGTTCTGAGAGAAAAAGTTTACACCTTTCTCTCGTCTACTCTTCGACGACTTGTAAAGTCGATGCTCCTGAATCTTGCTAGTTTCGATCTAAAACGATGTATCCCGTTGTTTTAAGCCGGTATACAAGTTTTCGCGCAGATCTGAGAGAAAAAATTTGCACCTTTCTCTCGTCTACTCTTCGACGACTTGTAAAAACGATGCTCGTGAATTTTGCTTGTTTCGATCTAAAACGATGTATCCCGTTGTTTTGAGCCGGAATACAAGTTCTCGCGCAGTTCTGAGAGAAGAATTTTACACCTTTCTCTCGTCTACTCTTCGAAGACTTGCAAAATCGGTGCTCGTGAATCTGGCTAGTTTCGATCTAAAACTGTGTATCCCTTTGTTTTGAGCCGGAATACAAGTTTTCACGCAGTTCTGAGAGAAAAAATTTACACCTTTTTTTCATCTACTCTTCGACGACTTGTAAAAACGATGCTCGTGAATTTTGCTTGTTTCGATCTAAAACAATGTATCCCGTTGTTTTGAGCCGGAATACAAGTTTTCGCGCAGTTCTGAGAGAAGAATTTTACACCTTTCTCTCGTCTACTCTTCGAAGACTTGCAAAATCGATGCTCGTGAATCTGGCTAGTTTCAATCTAAAACTGTGTATCCCTTTGTTTTGAGCCGGTATAGAAGTTTTCGCGCAGTTCTGAGAGAAGTTTTACACCTTTCTCTCGTCTACTCTACGAAGAATTGCAAAATCGATGCTCGTGAATCTTGCTAGTTTCGATCTAAAACGATGTATCCCGTTGTTTTGAGCCGGAATACCAGTTTTCGCGCAGTTCTGAGCGAAAAAGTTTACACCTTTCTCTCGTCTACTCTTCGACGACTTGTAAAATTGATGCTCGTGAATCTGGCTAGTTTCGATCTAAAACGATGTATCTCGTTGTTTTGAGCCGGAAAACAAGTTTTCGCGCAGTTCTGAGAGAAAAAATTTACACCTTTTTCTCGTCTACTCTTCGACGACTTGTAAAATCGATGCTCGTGAATCTTGCTAGCTTCGATCTAAAACAATGTATCCCGTTGTTTTGAGCCGGAATGCAAGTTTTTGCGCAGTTCTGAGAGAAAAAGTTTGCACCTTTCTCTCGTCTAATCTTCGACGACTTGTAAAATCGATGCTCGTGAATCGTGCTATTTTCGATCTAAAACGATGTATCCCGTTGTTTTGAGCCGGAATACATGTTTTCGCGCAGTTCTGAGAGAAAAAGTTTGCACCTTTCTCTCATCTACTCTTCGACGACTTGTAAAATCGATGCTCGTGAATCGTGCTAGTTTCAATCTAAAACGATGTATCCCGTTGTTTTGAGCCGGAATACATGTTTTCGCGCAGATCTGAGAGAAAAAGTTTACACCTTTCTCTCCCCTACTCTTCGACGACTTGTTAAATCGATGCTCGTGATTCTTGCTAGTTTCGATATAAAACGATGTATCCCTTTGTTTTGAGCCGGAATAGAAGTTTTCGCGCAGTTCTGAGAGAACAGTTTACACCTTTCTCTCGTCTACTCTTCGACGACTTGAAAAAACGATGCTCCTAAAACGATGTATCCAGTTGTTTTGAGCCGGAACACAAGTTTTCGCGCAGTTCTGAGAGAAAAAATTTGCACCTTTCTCTCGTCTACTCTTCGACGACTTGTAGAAACGATGCTCGTGAATTTTGCTTGTTTCGATCTAAAACGATGTATCCCGTTGTTTGGAGCCGGAATACAAGTTCTCGCGCAGTTCTGAGAGAAGAATTTTATACCTTTCTCTCGTCTACTCTTCGAAGACTTGCAAAATCGATGCTCGTGAATCTGGCTAGTTTCGATCTAAAACTGTGTATCCCTTTGTTTTGAGCCGGAATACAAGTTTTCACGCAGTTCTGAGAGAAAAAGTTTACACCTTTCTCTCGTCTACTCTTCGACGACTTGTAAAGTCGATGCTCCTGAATCTATCTAGTTTCGATCTAAAACGATGTATCCCGTTGTTTTAAGCCAGTATACAAGTTTTCGCGCAGATCTGAGAGAAAAAAATTTGCACCTTTCTCTCGTCTACTCTTCGACGACTTGTAAAAACGATGCTCGTGAATTTTGCTTGTTTCGATCTAAAACGATGTATCCCGTTGTTTTGAGCCGGAATACAAGTTCTCGCGCAGTTCTGAGAGAAGAATTTTACACCTTTCTCTCGTCTACTCTTCGAAGACTTGCAAAATCGGTGCTCGTGAATCTGGCTAGTTTCGATCTAAAACTGTGTATCCCTTTGTTTTGAGCCGGAATACAAGTTTTCACGCAGTTCTGTGAGAAAAAGTTTACACCTTTCTCTCGTCTACTCTTCGACGACTTGTAAAGTCGATGCTCGTGAGTCTTGCTAGTTTCGATCTAAAACGATGTATCCCTTTGTTTTGAGCCGGTATACAAGTTTTCGCGCAGTTCTGAGAGAAGAATTTTACACCTTTCTCTCGTCTACTCTTCGAAGAATTGCAAAAACGATCCTCGTGAATCTTGCTAGTTTCGATCTAAAACGATGTATCCCGTTGTTTTGAGCCGGAATACCAGTTTTCGCGCAGTTCTGAGAGAAAAAGTTTACAACTTTCTCTCGTATACTCTTCGACGACTTGTAAAATCGATGCTCGTGAATCTGGCTAGTTTCGATCTAAAACGATGTATCTCGTTGTTTTGAGCCGGAAAACAAGATTTCGCGCAGTTCTGAGAGAAAAAATTTACACCTTTCTCTCGTCTACTCTTCGACGACTTGTAAAAACGATGCTCGTGAATTTTGCTTGTTTCGATCTAAAACGATGTATCCCGTTGTTTTGAGCCGGAATACAAGTTTTCGCGCAGTTCTGAGAGAAAAAATTTACACATTTCTCTCGTCTACTCTTCGACTACTTGTAAAATCGATGCTCGTGAATCTTGCTAGTTTCGATCTAAAACGATGTATCCCGTTGTTTTGAGGCGGAATGCAAGTTTTCGCGCAGTTCTGAGAGAAAAAATTTACACATTTCTCTCGTCTACTCTTCGACTACTTGTAAAATCGATGCTCGTGAATCTTGCTAGTTTCGATCTAAAACGATATATCCCGTTGTTTTGAGCCGGAATACAAGTTTTCGCGCAGTTCTGAGAGAAAAAATTTACACCTTTCTCTCGTCTACTCTTCGACGACTTGTAAAATCGATGCTCGTGAATCTGGCTAGTTTCGATCTAAAACGATGTATCTCGTTGTTTTGAGCCGGAAAACAAGATTTCGTGCAGTTCTGAGAGAAAAAATTTACACCTTTTTCTCGTCTACTCTTCGACGACTTGTAAAAACGATGCTCGTGAATTTTGCTTGTTTCGATCTAAAACGATGTATCCCGTTGTTTTGAGCCGGAATACAAGTTTTTGCGCAGTTCTGAGAGAAAAAGTTTGCACCTTTCTCTCGTCTAATCTTCGACGACTTGTAAAATCGATGCTCGTGAATCGTGCTATTTTCGATCTAAAACGATGTATCCCGTTGTTTTGAGCCGGAATACATGTTTTCGCGTAGTTCTGAGAGAAAAAGTTTGCACCTTTCTCTCATCTACTCTTCGACGACTTGTAAAATCGATGCTCGTGAATCGTGCTAGTTTCGATCTAAAACGATGTATCCCGTTGTTTTGAGCCGGAATACATGTTTTCGCGCAGATCTGAGAGAAAAAGTTTACACCTTTCTCTCCTCTACTCTTCGACGACTTGTTAAATCGATGCTCGTGATTCTTGCTAGTTTCGATATAAAACGATGTATCCCTTTGTTTTGAGCCGGAATAGAAGTTTTCGCGCAGTTCTGAGAGAATAGTTTACACCTTTCTGTCGTCTACTCTTCGACGACTTGAAAAAACGATGCTCCTAAAACGATGTATCTCGTTGTTTTGAGCCGGAATACAAGTTTTCGCGCAGTTCTGAGAGAAAAAGTTTGCACCTTTCTCTCGTCTACTCTTCGACGACTTGTAAAATCGATGCTCGTGAATCGTGCTAGTTTCGATCTAAAACGATGTATCCCGTTGTTTTGAGCCGGAATACAAGTTCTCGCGCAGTTCTGAGAGAAGAATTTTATACCTTTCTCTCGTCTACTCTTCGAAGACTTGCAAAATCGATGCTCGTGAATCTGGCTAGTTTCGATCTAAAACTGTGTATCCCTTTGTTTTGAGCCGGAATACAAGTTTTCACGCAGTTCTGAGAGAAAAAGTTTACACCTTTCTCTCGTCTACTCTTCGACGACTTGTAAAGTCGATGCTCGTGAATCTTGCTAGTTTCGATCTAAAACGATGTATCCCGTTGTTTTGAGCCGGTATACAAGTTTTCGCGCAGATCTGAGAGAAAAAATTTGCACCTTTCTCTCGTCTACTCTTCGACGACTTGTAAAAACGATGCTCGTGAATTTTGCTTGTTTCGATCTAAAACGATGTATCCCGTTGTTTTGAGCCGGAATACAAGTTCTCGCGCAGTTCTGAGAGAAGAATTTTACACCTTTCTCTCGTCTACTCTTCGAAGACTTGCAAAATCGGTGCTCGTGAATCTGGCTAGTTTCGATCTAAAACTGTGTATCCCTTTGTTTTGAGCCGGAATACAAGTTTTCACGCAGTTCTGAGAGAAAAAGTTTACACCTTTGTCTCGTCTACTCTTCGACGACTTGTAAAGTCGATGCTCGTGAATCTTGCTAGTTTCGATCTAAAACGATGTATCCCGTTGTTTTGAGCCGGTATACAAGTTTTCGCGCAGTTCTGAGAGAAGAATTTTACACCTTTCTCTCGTCTACTCTTCGAAGAATTGCAAAATCGATCCTCGTGAATCTTGCTAGTTTCGATCTAAAACGATGTATCCCGTTGTTTTGAGCCGGAATACCAGTTTTCGCGCAGTTCTGAGAGAAAAAGTTTACACCTTTCTCTCGTATACTCTTCGACGACTTGTAAAATCGATGCTCGTGAATCTGGCTAGTTTCGATCTAAAACGATGTATCTCGTTGTTTTGAGCCGGAAAACAAGATTTCGCGCAGTTCTGAGAGAAAAAATTTACACCTTTTTCTCGTCTACTCTTCGACGACTTGTAAAAACGATGCTCGTGAATTTTGCTTGTTTCAATCTAAAACGATGTATCCCGTTGTTTTGAGCCGGAATACAAGTTTTCGTGCAGTTCTGAGAGAAAAATTTACACCTTTCTCTCGTCTACTCTTCGACGACTTGTAAAGTCGATGCTCGTGAATCTTGCTAGTTTCGATCTAAAACGATGTATCCCGTTGTTTTGAGCCGGTATACAAGTTTTCGCGCAGATCTGAGAGAAAAAATTTGCACCTTTCTCTCGTCTACTCTTCGACGACTTGTAAAAACGATGCTCGTGAATTTTGCTTGTTTCGATCTAAAACGATGTATCCCGTTGTTTTGAGCCGGAATACAAGTTCTCGCGCAGTTCTGAGAGAAGAATTTTACACCTTTCTCTCGTCTACTCTTCGAAGACTTGCAAAATCGGTGCTCGTGAATCTGGCTAGTTTCGATCTAAAACTGTGTATCCCTTTGTTTTGAGCCGGAATACAAGTTTTCACGCAGTTCTGAGAGAAAAAGTTTACACCTTTGTCTCGTCTACTCTTCGACGACTTGTAAAGTCGATGCTCGTGAATCTTGCTAGTTTCGATCTAAACGATGTATCCCGTTGTTTTGAGCCGGTATACAAGTTTTCGCGCAGTTCTGAGAGAAGAATTTTACACCTTTCTCTCGTCTACTCTTCGAAGAATTGCAAAATCGATCCTCGTGAATCTTGCTAGTTTCGATCTAAAACGATGTATCCCGTTGTTTTGAGCCGGAATACCAGTTTTCGCGCAGTTCTGAGAGAAAAAGTTTACACCTTTCTCTCGTATACTCTTCGACGACTTGTAAAATCGATGCTCGTGAATCTGGCTAGTTTCGATCTAAAACGATGTATCTCGTTGTTTTGAGCCGGAAAACAAGATTCGCGCAGTTCTGAGAGAAAAAATTTACACCTTTTCTCGTCTACTCTTCGACGACTTGTAAAAACGATGCTCGTGAATTTTGCTTGTTTCGATCTAAAACGATGTATCCCGTTGTTTTGAGCCGGAATACAAGTTTTCGTGCAGTTCTGAGAGAAAAAATTTACACCTTTCTCTCGTCTACTCTTCGACGACTTGTAAAAACGATGCTCGTGAATTTTGCTTGTTTCGATCTAAAACGATGTATCCCGTTGTTTTGAGCCGGAATACAAGTTTTCGCGCAGTTCTGAGAGAAAAAATATACACATTTCTCTCGTCTACTCTTCGACTACTTGTAAAATCGATGCTCGTGAATCTTGCTAGTTTCGATCTAAAACGATGTATCCCGTTGTTTTGAGGCGGAATGCAAGTTTTCGCGCAGTTCTGAGAGAAAATGTTTACACCTTTCTCTCGTATACTCTTCGACGACTTGTTAAATCGATGCTCGTTATTCTTGCTAGTTTCGATATAAAACAATGTATCCCTTTGTTTTGAGCCGGAATAGAAGCTTTCGCGCAGTTCTGAGAGAAAAAATTTACACCTCTTTTTTCATCTACTCTTCGACGACCTGTAAAATCGATGCTCGTGAATCTTGCTAGTTTCGATCTATAACGATGTATCCCGTTGTTTTGAGCCGGAATACAAGTTTTCGCGCAGTTCTGAGAGAAAAAATTTACATTTTTTTTTGTCTACTCTTCGACGACTTGTAAAATCGACGCTCGTGAAACTTGCTAGTTTCGATCTAAAACGATGTATCCCGTTGTTTTGAACCGGAATACAAGTTTTCGCGCAGTTCTGAGAGAAAAAGTTTGCACCTTTCTCTCGTCTACTCTTCGACGACTTGTAGAAACGATGCTCGTGAATTTTGCTTGTTTCGATCTAAAACGATGTATCCCGTTGTTTGGAGCCGGAATACAAGTTCTCGCGCAGTTCTGAGAGAAGAATTTTATACCTTTCTCTCGTCTACTCTTCGAAGACTTGCAAAATCGATGCTCGTGAATCTGGCTAGTTTCGATCTAAAACTGTGTATCCCTTTGTTTTGAGCCGGAATACAAGTTTTCACGCAGTTCTGAGAGAAAAAGTTTACACCTTTCTCTCGTCTACTCTTCGACGACTTGTAAAGTCGATGCTCCTGAATCTTGCTAGTTTCGATCTAAAACGATGTATCCCGTTGTTTTAAGCCGGTATACAAGTTTTCGCGCAGATCTGAGAGAAAAAATTTGCACCTTTCTCTCGTCTACTCTTCGACGACTTGTAAAAACGATGCTCGTGAATTTTGCTTGTTTCGATCTAAAACGATGTATCCCGTTGTTTTGAGCCGGAATACAAGTTCTCGCGCAGTTCTGAGAGAAGAATTTTACACCTTTCTCTCGTCTACTCTTCGAAGACTTGCAAAATCGGTGCTCGTGAATCTGGCTAGTTTCGATCTAAAACTGTGTATCCCTTTGTTTTGAGCCGGAATACAAGTTTTCACGCAGTTCTGAGAGAAAAAATTTACACCTTTTTTTCATCTACTCTTCGACGACTTGTAAAAACGATGCTCGTGAATTTTGCTTGTTTCGATCTAAAACAATGTATCCCGTTGTTTTGAGCCGGAATACAAGTTTTCGCGCAGTTCTGAGAGAAGAATTTTACACCTTTCTCTCGTCTACTCTTCGAAGACTTGCAAAATCGATGCTCGTGAATCTGGCTAGTTTCAATCTAAAACTGTGTATCCCTTTGTTTTGAGCCGGTATAGAAGTTTTCGCGCAGTTCTGAGAGAAGAGTTTTACACCTTTCTCTCGTCTACTCTACGAAGAATTGCAAAATCGATGCTCGTGAATCTTGCTAGTTTCGATCTAAAACGATGTATCCCGTTGTTTTGAGCCGGAATACCAGTTTTCGCGCAGTTCTGAGCGAAAAAGTTTACACCTTTCTCTCGTCTACTCTTCGACGACTTGTAAAATTGATGCTCGTGAATCTGGCTAGTTTCGATCTAAAACGATGTATCTCGTTGTTTTGAGCCGGAAAACAAGTTTTCGCGCAGTTCTGAGAGAAAAAATTTACACCTTTTTCTCGTCTACTCTTCGACGACTTGTAAAATCGATGCTCGTGAATCTTGCTAGCTTCGATCTAAAACAATGTATCCCGTTGTTTTGAGCCGGAATGCAAGTTTTTGCGCAGTTCTGAGAGAAAAAGTTTGCACCTTTCTCTCGTCTAATCTTCGACGACTTGTAAAATCGATGCTCGTGAATCGTGCTATTTTCGATCTAAAACGATGTATCCGTTGTTTTGAGCCGGAATACATGTTTTCGCGCAGTTCTGAGAGAAAAAGTTTGCACCTTTCTCTCATCTACTCTTCGACGACTTGTAAAATCGATGCTCGTGAATCGTGCTAGTTTCAATCTAAAACGATGTATCCCGTTGTTTTGAGCCGGAATACATGTTTTCGCGCAGATCTGAGAGAAAAAGTTTACACCTTTCTCTCCTCTACTCTTCGACGACTTGTTAAATCGATGCTCGTGATTCTTGCTAGTTTCGATATAAAACGATGTATCCCTTTGTTTTGAGCCGGAATAGAAGTTTTCGCGCAGTTCTGAGAGAACAGTTTACACCTTTCTCTCGTCTACTCTTCGACGACTTGAAAAAACGATGCTCCTAAAACGATGTATCCAGTTGTTTTGAGCCGGAAAACAAGTTTTCGCGCAGTTCTGAGAGAAAAAATTTGCACCTTTCTCTCGTCTACTCTTCGACGACTTGTAGAAACGATGCTCGTGAATTTTGCTTGTTTCGATCTAAAACGATGTATCCCGTTGTTTGGAGCCGGAATACAAGTTCTCGCGCAGTTCTGAGAGAAGAATTTTATACCTTTCTCTCGTCTACTCTTCGAAGACTTGCAAAATCGATGCTCGTGAATCTGGCTAGTTTCGATCTAAAACTGTGTATCCCTTTGTTTTGAGCCGGAATACAAGTTTTCACGCAGTTCTGAGAGAAAAAGTTTACACCTTTCTCTCGTCTACTCTTCGACGACTTGTAAAGTCGATGCTCCTGAATCTTGCTAGTTTCGATCTAAAACGATGTATCCCGTTGTTTTAAGCCGGTATACAAGTTTTCGCGCAGATCTGAGAGAAAAAATTTGCACCTTTCTCTCGTCTACTCTTCGACGACTTGTAAAAACGATGCTCGTGAATTTTGCTTGTTTCGATCTAAAACGATGTATCCCGTTGTTTTGAGCCGGAATACAAGTTCTCGCGCAGTTCTGAGAGAAGAATTTTACACCTTTCTCTAGTCTACTCTTCGAAGACTTGCAAAATCGGTGCTCGTGAATCTGGCTAGTTTCGATCTAAAACTGTGTATCCCTTTGTTTTGAGCCGGAATACAAGTTTTCACGCAGTTCTGTGAGAAAAAGTTTACACCTTTCTCTCGTCTACTCTTCGACGACTTGTAAAGTCGATGCTCGTGAGTCTTGCTAGTTTCGATCTAAAACGATGTATCCCTTTGTTTTGAGCCGGTATACAAGTTTTCGCGCAGTTCTGAGAGAAGAATTTTACACCTTTCTCTCGTCTACTCTACGAAGAATTGCAAAATCGATGCTCGTGAATCTTGCTAGTTTCGATCTAAAACGATGTATCCCGTTGTTTTGAGCCGGAATACCAGTTTTCGCGCAGTTCTGAGCGAAAAAGTTTACACCTTTCTCTCGTCTACTCTTCGACGACTTGTAAAATTGATGCTCGTGAATCTGGCTAGTTTCGATCTAAAACGATGTATCTCGTTGTTTTGAGCCGGAAAACAAGTTTTCGCGCAGTTCTGAGAGAAAAAATTTACACCTTTTTCTCGTCTACTCTTCGACGACTTGTAAAATCGATGCTCGTGAGTCTTGCTAGCTTCGATCTAAAACAATGTATCCCGTTGTTTTGAGCCGGAATGCAAGTTTTTGCGCAGTTCTGAGAGAAAAAGTTGCACCTTTCTCTCGTCTACTCTTCGAAGACTTGTATAATCGATGCTCGTGAATCCTGCTAGTTTCGATCTAAAACGATATATCCCTTTGTTTTGAGCCGGAATACAAGTTTTCACGCAGTTCTGAGAGAAAAAGTTTACACCTTTCTCTCGTCTACTCTTCGACGACTTGTAAGATCGATGCTCGTGAATTTGGTTGTTTCGATCTAAAACGATGTATCCCGTTGTTTTGAGCCGGAATACAAGTTTTCGCGCAGTTCTGAGAGGAAACGTTTGCACCTTTCTCTCGTCTACTCTTCGAGGACTTGTGAAATCGATGGTCGTGAATCTTGCTAGTTTTTATTTAAAACAATGTATCTCGTTGTTTTGAGCCAGAATATAAGTTTTCGCGCTGTTCTGAAAGGAAAAGTTTACACCTTTTTTTCGTCTACTCTTCGACGACTTGTAAATCGACGCTCGTGAATTTTTCCTACTTTCGAATTAAAACGATGTATCCCGTTGTTTTGAGCCGGAATACAAGTTTTCGCGCAGTTCTGAGAGAAACTTTTACACCTTTCTCTCGTCTACTCTTCGACGACTTGTAAAATCGATGCTCATGAATCTTGCTAGTTTCGATCTAAAACCATGTATCCCGTTGTTTTGAGCCGGAATACAAGTTTTCGTGCAGTTTTGAGAGAAAAAGTTTACACCTTTCTCTCGTCTACTCTGCGACGACTTGTAAAATCGATGCTCGTGAATCTTGCTAGTTTCGATCCAACACAATGTATCTCGTTGTTTTAAGCCGGAATGCAAGTTTTCGCGCAGTTCTGAGAGAAAAAGTTTACACCTTCCTCTCGCCTACTTTTCGACGATTTGTAAAATCGATGCTCGTGAATCTTGCTAGTTTCGATCTAAAATGATGTATCCTGTTGTTTTGAGCCGGGATACAAGTTTTCGCGCAGTTCTGAGTGAAAAAGTTTACACCTTTCTCTCCTCTACTCTTCGACGAGTTGTAAAATCGATGCTCGTGAATCTTGCTAGTTTCGATATAAAACGATGTATCCCTTTGTTTTGAGCCGGAATACAAGTTTTCACGGAGTTCTGAGAGAAAAAATTTACATTTTTTTTTGTCTACTCTTCGACGACTTGTAAAATCGACGCTCGTGAAACTTGCTAGTTTCGATCTAAAACGATGTATCCCGTTGTTTTGAACCGGAATACAAGTTTTCGCGCAGTTCTGAGAGAAAAAGTTTGCACCTTTCTCTCGTCTACTCTTCGACGACTTGTAGAAACGATGCTCGTGAATTTTGCTTGTTTCGATCTAAAACGATGTATCCCGTTGTTTGGAGCCGGAATACAAGTTCTCGCGCAGTTCTGAGAGAAGAATTTTATACCTTTCTCTCGTCTACTCTTCGAAGACTTGCAAAATCGATGCTCGTGAATCTGGCTAGTTTTGATCTAAAACTGTGTATCCCTTTGTTTTGAGCCGGAATACAAGTTTTCACGCAGTTCTGAGAGAAAAAGTTTACACCTTTCTCTCGTCTACTCTTCGACGACTTGTAAAGTCGATGCTCCTGAATCTTGCTAGTTTCGATCTAAAACGATGTATCCCGTTGTTTTAAGCCGGTATACAAGTTTTCGCGCAGATCTGAGAGAAAAAATTTGCACCTTTCTCTCGTCTACTCTTCGACGACTTGTAAAAACGATGCTCGTGAATTTTGCTTGTTTCGATCTAAAACGATGTATCCCGTTGTTTTGAGCCGGAATACAAGTTCTCGCGCAGTTCTGAGAGAAGAATTTTACACCTTTCTCTCGTCTACTCTTCGAAGACTTGCAAAATCGGTGCTCGTGAATCTGGCTAGTTTCGATCTAAAACTGTGTATCCCTTTGTTTTTAGCCGGAATACAAGTTTTCACGCAGTTCTGAGAGAAAAAATTTACACCTTTTTTTCATCTACTCTTCGACGACTTGTAAAAACGATGCTCGTGAATTTTGCTTGTTTCGATCTAAAACAATGTATCCCGTTGTTTTGAGCCGGAATACAAGTTTTCGCGCAGTTCTGAGAGAAGAATTTTACACCTTTCTCTCGTCTACTCTTCGAAGACTTGCAAAATCGATGCTCGTGAATCTGGCTAGTTTCAATCTAAAACTGTGTATCCCTTTGTTTTGAGCCGGTATAGAAGTTTTCGCGCAGTTCTGAGAGAAGAGTTTTACACCTTTCTCTCGTCTACTCTACGAAGAATTGCAAAATCGATGCTCGTGAATCTTGCTAGTTTCGATCTAAAACGATGTATCCCGTTGTTTTGAGCCGGAATACCAGTTTTCGCGCAGTTCTGAGCGAAAAAGTTTACACCTTTCTCTCGTCTACTCTTCGACGACTTGTAAAATTGATGCTCGTGAATCTGGCTAGTTTCGATCTAAAACGATGTATCTCGTTGTTTTGAGCCGGAAAACAAGTTTTCGCGCAGTTCTGAGAGAAAAAATTTACACCTTTTTCTCGTCTACTCTTCGACGACTTGTAAAATCGATGCTCGTGAATCTTGCTAGCTTCGATCTAAAACAATGTATCCCGTTGTTTTGAGCCGGAATGCAAGTTTTTGCGCAGTTCTGAGAGAAAAAGTTTGCACCTTTCTCTCGTCTAATCTTCGACGACTTGTAAAATCGATGCTCGTGAATCGTGCTATTTTCGATCTAAAACGATGTATCCCGTTGTTTTGAGCCGGAATACATGTTTTCGCGCAGTTCTGAGAGAAAAAGTTTGCACCTTTCTCTTATCTACTCTTCGACGACTTGTTAAATCGATGCTCGTGATTCTTGCTAGTTTCGATATAAAACGATGTATCCCTTTGTTTTGAGCCGGAATAGAAGTTTTCGCGCAGTTCTGAGAGAACAGTTTACACCTTTCTCTCGTCTACTCTTCGACGACTTGAAAAAACGATGCTCCTAAAACGATGTATCCAGTTGTTTTGAGCCGGAACACAAGTTTTCGCGCAGTTCTGAGAGAAAAAATTTGCACCTTTCTCTCGTCTACTCTTCGACGACTTGTAGAAACGATGCTCGTGAATTTTGCTTGTTTCGATCTAAAACGATGTATCCCGTTGTTTGGAGCCGGAATACAAGTTCTCGCGCAGTTCTGAGAGAAGAATTTTATACCTTTCTCTCGTCTACTCTTCGAAGACTTGCAAAATCGATGCTCGTGAATCTGGCTAGTTTCGATCTAAAACTGTGTATCCCTTTGTTTTGAGCCGGAATACAAGTTTTCACGCAGTTCTGAGAGAAAAAGTTTACACCTTTCTCTCGTCTACTCTTCGACGACTTGTAAAGTCGATGCTCCTGAATCTTGCTAGTTTCGATCTAAAACGATGTATCCCGTTGTTTTAAGCCGGTATACAAGTTTTCGCGCAGATCTGAGAGAAAAAATTTGCACCTTTCTCTCGTCTACTCTTCGACGACTTGTAAAAACGATGCTCGTGAATTTTGCTTGTTTCGATCTAAAACGATGTATCCCGTTGTTTTGAGCCGGAATACAAGTTCTCGCGCAGTTCTGAGAGAAGAATTTTACACCTTTCTCTCGTCTACTCTTCGAAGACTTGCAAAATCGGTGCTCGTGAATCTGGCTAGTTTCGATCTAAAACTGTGTATCCCTTTGTTTTGAGCCGGAATACAAGTTTTCACGCAGTTCTGTGAGAAAAAGTTTACACCTTTCTCTCGTCTACTCTTCGACGACTTGTAAAGTCGATGCTCGTGAGTCTTGCTAGTTTCGATCTAAAACGATGTATCCCTTTGTTTTGAGCCGGTATACAAGTTTTCGCGCAGTTCTGAGAGAAGAATTTTACACCTTTCTCTCGTCTACTCTTCGAAGAATTGCAAAATCGATCCTCGTGAATCTTGCTAGTTTCGATCTAAAACGATGTATCCCGTTGTTTTGAGCCGGAATACCAGTTTTCGCGCAGTTCTGAGAGAAAAAGTTTACAACTTTCTCTCGTATACTCTTCGACGACTTGTAAAATCGATGCTCGTGAATCTGGCTAGTTTCGATCTAAAACGATGTATCTCGTTGTTTTGAGCCGGAAAACAAGATTTCGCGCAGTTCTGAGAGAAAAAATTTACACCTTTTTCTCGTCTACTCTTCGACGACTTGTAAAAACGATGCTCGTGAATTTTGCTTGTTTCGATCTAAAACGATGTATCCCGTTGTTTTGAGCCGGAATACAAGTTTTCGTGCAGTTCTGAGAGAAAAATTTTACACCTTTCTCTCGTCTACTCTTCGACGACTTGTAAAAACGATGCTCGTGAATTTTGCTTGTTTCGATCTAAAACGATGTATCCCGTTGTTTTGAGCCGGAATACAAGTTTTCGCGCAGTTCTGAGAGAAAAAATTTACACATTTCTCTCGTCTACTCTTCGACTACTTGTAAAATCGATGCTCGTGAATCTTGCTAGTTTCGATCTAAAACGATGTATCCCGTTGTTTTGAGGCGGAATGCAAGTTTTCGCGCAGTTCTGAGAGAAAAAATTTACACATTTCTCTCGTCTACTCTTCGACTACTTGTAAAATCGATGCTCGTGAATCTTGCTAGTTTCGATCTAAAACGATATATCCCGTTGTTTTGAGCCGGAATACAAGTTTTCGCGCAGTTCTGAGAGAAAAAATTTACACCTTTCTCTCGTCTACTCTTCGACGACTTGTAAAATCGATGCTCGTGAATCTTGCTAGCTTCGATCTAAAACAATGTATCCCGTTGTTTTGAGCCGGAATGCAAGTTTTTGCGCAGTTCTGAGAGAAAAAGTTTGCACCTTTCTCTCGTCTAATCTTCGACGACTTGTAAAATCGATGCTCGTGAATCGTGCTATTTTCGATCTAAAACGATGTATCCCGTTGTTTTGAGCCGGAATACATGTTTTCGCGCAGTTCTGAGAGAAAAAGTTTGCACCTTTCTCTCATCTACTCTTCGACGACTTGTAAAATCGATGCTCGTGAATCGTGCTAGTTTCAATCTAAAACGATGTATCCCGTTGTTTTGAGCCGGAATACATGTTTTCGCGCAGATCTGAGAGAAAAAGTTTACACCTTTCTCTCCTCTACTCTTCGACGACTTGTTAAATCGATGCTCGTGATTCTTGCTAGTTTCGATATAAAACGATGTATCCCTTTGTTTTGAGCCGGAATAGAAGTTTTCGCGCAGTTCTGAGAGAACAGTTTACACCTTTCTCTCGTCTACTCTTCGACGACTTGAAAAAACGATGCTCCTAAAACGATGTATCCAGTTGTTTTGAGCCGGAAAACAAGTTTTCGCGCAATTCTGAGAGAAAAAATTTGCACCTTTCTCTCGTCTACTCTTCGACGACTTGTAGAAACGATGCTCGTGAATTTTGCTTGTTTCGATCTAAAACGATGTATCCCGTTGTTTGGAGCCGGAATACAAGTTCTCGCGCAGTTCTGAGAGAAGAATTTTATACCTTTCTCTCGTCTACTCTTCGAAGACTTGCAAAATCGATGCTCGTGAATCTGGCTAGTTTCGATCTAAAACTGTGTATCCCTTTGTTTTGAGCCGGAATACAAGTTTTCACGCAGTTCTGAGAGAAAAAGTTTACACCTTTCTCTCGTCTACTCTTCGACGACTTGTAAAGTCGATGCTCCTGAATCTTGCTAGTTTCGATCTAAAACGATGTATCCCGTTGTTTTAAGCCGGTATACAAGTTTTCGCGCAGATCTGAGAGAAAAAATTTGCACCTTTCTCTCGTCTACTCTTCGACGACTTGTAAAAACGATGCTCGTGAATTTTGCTTGTTTCGATCTAAAACGATGTATCCCGTTGTTTTGAGCCGGAATACAAGTTCTCGCGCAGTTCTGAGAGAAGAATTTTACACCTTTCTCTAGTCTACTCTTCGAAGACTTGCAAAATCGGTGCTCGTGAATCTGGCTAGTTTCGATCTAAAACTGTGTATCCCTTTGTTTTGAGCCGGAATACAAGTTTTCACGCAGTTCTGTGAGAAAAAGTTTACACCTTTCTCTCGTCTACTCTTCGACGACTTGTAAAGTCGATGCTCGTGAGTCTTGCTAGTTTCGATCTAAAACGATGTATCCCTTTGTTTTGAGCCGGTATACAAGTTTTCGCGCAGTTCTGAGAGAAGAATTTTACACCTTTCTCTCGTCTACTCTACGAAGAATTGCAAAATCGATGCTCGTGAATCTTGCTAGTTTCGATCTAAAACGATGTATCCCGTTGTTTTGAGCCGGAATACCAGTTTTCGCGCAGTTCTGAGCGAAAAAGTTTACACCTTTCTCTCGTCTACTCTTCGACGACTTGTAAAATTGATGCTCGTGAATCTGGCTAGTTTCGATCTAAAACGATGTATCTCGTTGTTTTGAGCCGGAAAACAAGTTTTCGCGCAGTTCTGAGAGAAAAAATTTACACCTTTTTCTCGTCTACTCTTCGACGACTTGTAAAATCGATGCTCGTGAGTCTTGCTAGCTTCGATCTAAAACAATGTATCCCGTTGTTTTGAGCCGGAATGCAAGTTTTTGCGCAGTTCTGAGAGAAAAAGTTTGCACCTTTCTCTCGTCTACTCTTCGAAGACTTGTATAATCGATGCTCGTGAATCCTGCTAGTTTCGATCTAAAACGATATATCCCTTTGTTTTGAGCCGGAATACAAGTTTTCACGCAGTTCTGAGAGAAAAAGTTTACACCTTTCTCTCGTCTACTCTTCGACGACTTGTAAGATCGATGCTCGTGAATTTGGTTGTTTCGATCTAAAACGATGTATCCCGTTGTTTTGAGCCGGAATACAAGTTTTCGCGCAGTTCTGAGAGGAAACGTTTGCACCTTTCTCTCGTCTACTCTTCGAGGACTTGTGAAATCGATGGTCGTGAATCTTGCTAGTTTTTATTTAAAACAATGTATCTCGTTGTTTTGAGCCAGAATATAAGTTTTCGCGCTGTTCTGAAAGGAAAAGTTTACACCTTTTTTTCGTCTACTCTTCGACGACTTGTAAAATCGACGCTCGTGAATTTTTCCTACTTTCGAATTAAAACGATGTATCCCGTTGTTTTGAGCCGGAATACAAGTTTTCGCGCAGTTCTGAGAGAAACTTTTACACCTTTCTCTCGTCTACTCTTCGACGACTTGTAAAATCGATGCTCATGAATCTTGCTAGTTTCGATCTAAAACCATGTATCCCGTTGTTTTGAGCCGGAATACAAGTTTTCGTGCAGTTTTGAGAGAAAAAGTTTACACCTTTCTCTCGTCTACTCTGCGACGACTTGTAAAATCGATGCTCGTGAATCTTGCTAGTTTCGATCCAACACAATGTATCTCGTTGTTTTAAGCCGGAATGCAAGTTTTCGTGCAGTTCTGAGAGAAAAATTTTACACCTTTCTCTCGTCTACTCTTCGACGACTTGTAAAAACGATGCTCGTGAATTTTGCTTGTTTCGATCTAAAACGATGTATCCCGTTGTTTTGAGCCGGAATACAAGTTTTCGCGCAGTTCTGAGAGAAAAAATTTACACATTTCTCTCGTCTACTCTTCGACTACTTGTAAAATCGATGCTCGTGAATCTTGCTAGTTTCGATCTAAAACGATGTATCCCGTTGTTTTGAGGCGGAATGCAAGTTTTCGCGCAGTTCTGAGAGAAAAAATTTACACATTTCTCTCGTCTACTCTTCGACTACTTGTAAAATCGATGCTCGTGAATCTTGCTAGTTTCGATCTAAAACGATATATCCCGTTGTTTTGAGCCGGAATACAAGTTTTCGCGCAGTTCTGAGAGAAAAAATTTACACCTTTCTCTCGTCTACTCTTCGACGACTTGTAAAATCGATGCTCGTGAATCTGGCTAGTTTCGATCTAAAACGATGTATCTCGTTGTTTTGAGCCGGAAAACAAGATTTCGTGCAGTTCTGAGAGAAAAAATTTACACCTTTTTCTCGTCTACTCTTCGACGACTTGTAAAAACGATGCTCGTGAATTTTGCTTGTTTCGATCTAAAACGATGTATCCCGTTGTTTTGAGCCGGAATACAAGTTTTTGCGCAGTTCTGAGAGAAAAAGTTTGCACCTTTCTCTCGTCTAATCTTCGACGACTTGTAAAATCGATGCTCGTGAATCGTGCTATTTTCGATCTAAAACGATGTATCCCGTTGTTTTGAGCCGGAATACATGTTTTCGCGTAGTTCTGAGAGAAAATTTTGCACCTTTCTCTCATCTACTCTTCGACGACTTGTAAAATCGATGCTCGTGAATCGTGCTAGTTTCGATCTAAAACGATGTATCCCGTTGTTTTGAGCCGGAATACATGTTTTCGCGCAGATCTGAGAGAAAAAGTTTACACCTTTCTCTCCTCTACTCTTCGACGACTTGTTAAATCGATGCTCGTGATTCTTGCTAGTTTCGATATAAAACGATGTATCCCTTTGTTTTGAGCCGGAATAGAAGTTTTCGCGCAGTTCTGAGAGAATAGTTTACACCTTTCTGTCGTCTACTCTTCGACGACTTGAAAAAACGATGCTCCTAAAACGATGTATCCAGTTGTTTTGAGCCGGAACACAAGTTTTCGCGCAGTTCTGAGAGAAAAAATTTGCACCTTTCTCACGTCTACTCTTCAACGACTTGTAGAAACGATGCTCGTGAATTTTGCTTGTTTCGATCTAAAACGATGTATCCCGTTGTTTGGAGCCGGAATACAAGTTCTCGCGCAGTTCTGAGAGAAGAATTTTATACCTTTCTCTCGTCTACTCTTCGAAGACTTGCAAAATCGATGCTCGTGAATCTGGCTAGTTTCGATCTAAAACTGTGTATCCCTTTGTTTTGAGCCGGAATACAAGTTTTCACGCAGTTCTGAGAGAAAAAGTTTACACCTTTCTCTCGTCTACTCTTCGACGACTTGTAAAGTCGATGCTCGTGAATCTTGCTAGTTTCGATCTAAAACGATGTATCCCGTTGTTTTGAGCCGGTATACAAGTTTTCGCGCAGATCTGAGAGAAAAAATTTGCACCTTTCTCTCGTCTACTCTTCGACGACTTGTAAAAACGATGCTCGTGAATTTTGCTTGTTTCGATCTAAAACGATGTATCCCGTTGTTTTGAGCCGGAATACAAGTTCTCGCGCAGTTCTGAGAGAAGAATTTTACACCTTTCTCTCGTCTACTCTTCGAAGACTTGCAAAATCGGTGCTCGTGAATCTGGCTAGTTTCGATCTAAAACTGTGTATCCCTTTGTTTTGAGCCGGAATACAAGTTTTCACGCAGTTCTGAGAGAAAAAGTTTACACCTTTGTCTCGTCTACTCTTCGACGACTTGTAAAGTCGATGCTCGTGAATCTTGCTAGTTTCGATCTAAAACGATGTATCCCGTTGTTTTGAGCCGGTATACAAGTTTTCGCGCAGTTCTGAGAGAAGAATTTTACACCTTTCTCTCGTCTACTCTTCGAAGAATTGCAAAATCGATCCTCGTGAATCTTGCTAGTTTCGATCTAAAACGATGTATCCCGTTGTTTTGAGCCGGAATACCAGTTTTCGCGCAGTTCTGAGAGAAAAAGTTTACACCTTTCTCTCGTATACTCTTCGACGACTTGTAAAATCGATGCTCGTGAATCTGGCTAGTTTCGATCTAAAACGATGTATCTCGTTGTTTTGAGCCGGAAAACAAGATTTCGCGCAGTTCTGAGAGAAAAAATTTACACCTTTTTCTCGTCTACTCTTCGACGACTTGTAAAAACGATGCTCGTGAATTTTGCTTGTTTCGATCTAAAACGATGTATCCCGTTGTTTTGAGCCGGAATACAAGTTTTCGTGCAGTTCTGAGAGAAAAAATTTACACCTTTCTCTCGTCTACTCTTCGACGACTTGTAAAGTCGATGCTCGTGAATCTTGCTAGTTTCGATCTAAAACGATGTATCCCGTTGTTTTGAGCCGGTATACAAGTTTTCGCGCAGATCTGAGAGAAAAAATTTGCACCTTTCTCTCGTCTACTCTTCGACGACTTGTAAAAACGATGATCGTGAATTTTGCTTGTTTCGATCTAAAACGATGTATCCCGTTGTTTTGAGCCGGAATACAAGTTCTCGCGCAGTTCTGAGAGAAGAATTTTACACCTTTCTCTCGTCTACTCTTCGAAGACTTGCAAAATCGGTGCTCGTGAATCTGGCTAGTTTCGATCTAAAACTGTGTATCCCTTTGTTTTGAGCCGGAATACAAGTTTTCACGCAGTTCTGAGAGAAAAAGTTTACACCTTTGTCTCGTCTACTCTTCGACGACTTGTAAAGCCGATGCTCGTGAATCTTGCTAGTTTCGATCTAAAACGATGTATCCCGTTGTTTTGAGCCGGTACACAAGTTTTCGCGCAGTTCTGAGAGAAGAATTTTACACCTTTCTCTCGTCTACTCTTCGAAGAATTGCAAAATCGATCCTCGTGAATCTTGCTAGTTTCGATCTAAAACGATGTATCCCGTTGTTTTGAGCCGGAATACCAGTTTTCGCGCAGTTCTGAGAGAAAAAGTTTACACCTTTCTCTCGTATACTCTTCGACGACTTGTAAAATCGATGCTCGTGAATCTGGCTAGTTTCGATCTAAAACGATGTATCTCGTTGTTTTGAGCCGGAAAACAAGATTTCGCGCAGTTCTGAGAGAAAAAATTTACACCTTTTTCTCGTCTACTCTTCGACGACTTGTAAAAACGATGCTCGTGAATTTTGCTTGTTTCGATCTAAAACGATGTATCCCGTTGTTTTGAGCCGGAATACAAGTTTTCGTGCAGTTCTGAGAGAAAAAATTTACACCTTTCTCTCGTCTACTCTTCGACGACTTGTAAAAACGATGCTCGTGAATTTTGCTTGTTTCGATCTAAAACGATGTATCCCGTTGTTTTGAGCCGGAATACAAGTTTTCGCGCAGTTCTGAGAGAAAAAATATACACATTTCTCTCGTCTACTCTTCGACTACTTGTAAAATCGATGCTCGTGAATCTTGCTAGTTTCGATCTAAAACGATGTATCCCGTTGTTTTGAGGCGGAATGCAAGTTTTCGCGCAGTTCTGAGAGTAAAAGTTTGCACCTTTCTCTCGTCAACTCTTCGACGTCTTGTAAAATCGATGCTCGTGAATCGTGCTAGTTTCGACCTAAAACGATGTATCCCTTTGTTTTGAGCCGGAATACAAGTTATCACGCAGTTCTGAGAGAAAAAGTTTACACCTTTCTCTCGTCTACTCTTCGAAGAATTGTAAAATCGATGCTCGTGAATCTGGCTAGTTTCGATCTAAAACGATGTATCCCGTTGTTTTGAGCCGGAATACCAGTTTTCGCGCAGTTCTGAGAGAAAATGTTTACACCTTTCTCTCGTATACTCTTCGACGACTTGTTAAATCGATGCTCGTTATTCTTGCTAGTTTCGATATAAAACAATGTATCCCTTTGTTTTGAGCCGGAATAGAAGCTTTCGCGCAGTTCTGAGAGAAAAAATTTACACCTCTTTTTTCATCTACTCTTCGACGACCTGTAAAATCGATGCTCGTGAATCTTGCTAGTTTCGATCTATAACGATGTATCCCGTTGTTTTGAGCCGGAATACAAGTTTTCGCGCAGTTCTGAGAGAAAAAATTTACACATTTCTTTCGTCTACTCTTCGACTACTTGTAAAATTGATGCTCGTGAATCTTGCTAGTTTCGATCTAAAACGATGTATCCCGTTGTTTTGAGCCGGAATGCAAGTTTTCGTGCAGTTCTGAGAGAAAAAGTTGGCACCTTTCTCTCGTCTACTCTTCGACGACCTGTAAAATCGATGCTCGTGAATCTTACTAGTTTCGACCTAAAACGATGTATCCCTTTGTTTTGAGCCGGAATACAAGTTTTCACGCAGTTCTGAGAGAAAAAGTTTACACCTTTCTCTCGTCTACTCTTCGACGAATTGTAAAATCGATGCTCGTGAATCTGGCTAGTTTCGATCTAAAACGATGTATCTCATTGGTTTGAGCCGGAATACAAGTTTTCGCGCAGTTCTGAGAGAAAAAATTTACACCTTTTTTTCATCTACTCTTCGACGACTTGTAAAAACGATGCTCGTGAATTTTGCTTGTTTCGATCTAAAACGATGTATCTCGTTGTTTTGAGCCGGAATACAAGTTTTCGCGCAGTTCTGAGAGAAAAAGTTTGCACCTTTCTCTCGTCTACTCTTCGACGACTTGTAAAATCGATGCTCGTGAATCGTGCTAGTTTCGATCTAAAACGATGTATCCCGTTGTTTTGAGCCGGAATACATGTTTTCGCGCAGTTCTGAGAGACAAAGTTTACACATTTCTCTCCTCTGCTCTTCGACGACTTGTTAAATCGATGCTCGTGATTCTTGCTCGTTTCGATATAAAACGATGTATCCCTTTCTTTTGAGCCGGAATAGAAGTTTTCGCGCAGTTCTGAGAGAAAAAATTACATCTTTTTTTCCTCTACTCTTCGACGACTTGTAAAATCGATGCTCCTGAATCTTGCTAGTTTCGATCTAAAACGATGTATCCCGTTGTTTTGAGCCGGAATACCGGTTTTCGCGCAGTTCTGAGAGAAAATGTTTACACCTTTCTCTCGTATACTCTTCGACGACTTGTTAAATCGATGCTCGTTATTCTTGCTTGTTTCGATATAAAACAATGTATCCCTTTGTTTTGAGCCGGAATAGAAGCTTTCGCGCAGTTCTGAGAGAAAAAATTTACACCTCTTTTTTCATCTACTCTTCGACGACCTGTAAAATCGATGCTCGTGAATCTTGCTAGTTTCGATCTATAACGATGTATCCCGTTGTTTTGAGCCGGAATACAAGTTTTCGCGCAGTTATGAGAGAAAAAATTTACACATTTCTTTCGTCTACTCTTCGACTACTTGTAAAATTGATGCTCGTGAATCTTGCTAGTTTCTATCTAAAACGATGTATCCCGTTGTTTTGAGCCGGAATGCAAGTTTTCGCGCAGTTCTGAGAGAAAAAGTTGGCACCTTTCTCTCGTCTACTCTTCGACGACCTGTAAAATCGATGCTCGTGAATCTTGCTAGTTTCGACCTAAAACGATGTATCCCTTTGTTTTGAGCCGGAATACAAGTTTTCACGCAGTTCTGAGAGAAAAAGTTTACACCTTTCTCTCGTCTACTCTTCGACGAATTGTAAAATCGATGCTCGTGAATCTGGCTAGTTTCGATCTAAAACGATGTATCTCATTGATTTGAGCCGGAATACAAGTTTTCGCGCAGTTCTGAGAGAAAAAATTTACACCTTTTTTTCATCTACTCTTCGACGACTTGTAAAAACGATGCTCGTGAATTTTGCTTGTTTCGATCTAAAACGATGTATCTCGTTGTTTTGAGCCGGAATACAAGTTTTCGCGCAGTTCTGAGAGAAAAAGTTTGCACCTTTCTCTCGTCTACTCTTCGACGACTTGTAAAATCGATGCTCGTGAATCGTGCTAGTTTCGATCTAAAACGATGTATCCCGTTGTTTTGAGCCGGAATACATGTTTTCGCGCAGTTCTGAGAGACAAAGTTTACACATTTCTCTCCTCTGCTCTTCGACGACTTGTTAAATCGATGCTCGTGTTTCTTGCTCGTTTCGATATAAAACGATGTATCCCTTTCTTTTGAGCCGGAATAGAAGTTTTCGCGCAGTTCTGAGAGAAAAAATTACATCTTTTTTTCCTCTACTCTTCGACGACTTGTAAAATCGATGCTCCTGAATCTTGCTAGTTTCGATCTAAAACGATGTATCCCGTTGTTTTGAGCCGGAATACCGGTTTTCGCGCAGTTCTGAGAGAAAAAGTTTACACCTTTCTCTCGTATACTCTTCGACGACTTGTAAAATCGATGCTCGTGAATCTGGCTAGTTTCGATCTAAAACTGTGTATCCCTTTGTTTTGAGCCGGAATACAAGTTTTCACGCAGTTCTGAGAGAAAAAGTTTACACCTTTCTCTCGTCTACTCTTCGACGACTTGTAAAGTCGATGCTCGTGAATCTTGCTAGTTTCGATCTAAAACAATGTATCCCGTTGTTTTGAGCCGGTATACAAGTTTTCGCGCAGTTCTGAGAGAAAAAATTTGCACCTTTCTCTCGTCTACTCTTCGACGACTTGTAAAAACGATGCTCGTGAATTTTGCTTGTTTCGATCTAAAACGATGTATCCCGTTGTTTTGAGCCGGAATACAAGTTCTCGCGCAGTTCTGAGAGAAGAATTTACACCTTTCTCTCGTCTACTCTTCGAAGACTTGCAAAATCGATGCTCGTGAATCTGGCTAGTTTCGATCTAAAACTGTGTATCCCTTTGTTTTGAGCCGGAATACAAGTTTTCACGCAGTTCTGGGAGAAAAAGTTTACACCTTTCTCTCGTCTACTCTTCGACGACTTGTAAAGTCGATGCTCGTGAATCTTGCTAGTTTCGATCTAAAACGATGTATCCCGTTGTTTTGAGCCGGTATACAAGTTTTCGCGTAGTTCTGAGAGAAGAATTTTACACCTTTCTCTAGTCTACTCTTCGAAGAATTGCAAAATCGATCCTCGTGAATCTTGCTAGTTTCGATCTAAAACAATGTATCCCGTTGTTTTGAGCCGGAATACCAGTTTTCGCGCAGTTCTGAGAGAAAAAGTTTACACCTTTCTCTCGTATACTCTTCGACGACTTGTAAAATCGATGCTCGTGAATCAGGCTAGTTTCGATCTAAAACGATGTATCTCGTTGTTTTGAGCCGGAAAACAAGATTTCGCGCAGTTCTGAGAGAAAAAATTTACACCTTTTTCTCGTCTACTCTTCGACGACTTGTAAAAACGATGCTCGTGAATTTTGCTTGTTTCGATCTAAAACGATGTATCCCGTTGTTTTGAGCCGGAATACAAGTTTTCGTGCAGTTCTGAGAGAAAAAATTTACACCTTTTTCTCGTCTACTCTTCGACGACTTGTAAAAACGATGGTCGTGAATTTTGCTTGTTTCGATCTAAAACGATGTATCCCGTTGTTTTGAGCCGGAATACAAGTTCTCGCGCAGTTCTGAGAGAAGAATTTTACACCTTTCTCTCGTCTACTCTTCGAAGACTTGCAAAATCGATGCTCGTGAATCTGGCTAGTTTCGATCTAAAACTGTGTATCTCTTTGTTTTGAGCCGGAATACAAGTTTTCACGCAGTTCTGAGAGAAAAAGTTTACACCTTTCTCTCGTCTACTCTTCGACGACTTGTAAAGTCGATGCTCGTGAATCTTGCTAGTTTCGATCTAAAACGATGTATCCCGTTGTTTTGAGCCGGTATACAAGTTTTCGCGCAGTTCTGAGAGAAGAATTTTACACCTTTCTCTCGTCTACTCTTCGAAGAATTGCAAAATCGATGCTCGTGAACCTTGCTAGTTTCGATCTAAAACGATGTATCCCGTTGTTTTGAGCCGGAATACCAGTTTTCGCGCAGTTCTGAGAGAAAAAGTTTACACCTTTCTCTTTATACTCTTCGACGACTTGTAAAATCGATGCTCGTGAATCTGGCTAGTTTCGATCTAAAACGATGTATCTCGTTGTTTTGAGCCGGAAAACAAGATTTCGCGCAGTTCTGAGAGAAAAAATTTACACCTTTTTCTCGTCTACTCTTCGACGACTTGTAAAAACGATGCTCGTGAATTTTGCTTGTTTCGATCTAAAACGATGTATCCCGTTTGTTTGAGCCGGAATACAAGTTTTCGTGCAGTTCTGAGAGAAAAAATTTACACCTTTCTCTCGTCTACTCTTCGACGACTTGTAAAAACGATGCTCGTGAATTTTGCTTGTTTCGATCTTAAACGATGTATCCCGTTGTTTTGAGCCGGAATGCAAGTTTTCGCGCAGTTCTGAGAGTAAAAGTTTGCACCTTTCTCTCGTCAACTCTTCGACGTCTTGTAAAATCGATGCTCGTGAATCTTGCTAGTTTCGATCTATAACGATGTATCTCGTTGTTTTGAGCCGGAATGCAAGTTTTCGCGCAGTTCTGAGAGTAAAAGTTTGCACCTTTCTCTCGTCAACTCTTCGACGTCTTGTAAAATCTATGCTCGTGAATCTTGCTAGTTTCGATCTAAAACGATGTATCCCGTTGTTTTGAGCCGGAATACAAGTTTTCGCGCAGTTCTGAGAGAAAAAGTTTGCACCTTTCTCTCGTCTACTCTTCGACGACTTGTAAAATCGATGCTCGTGAATCGTGCTAGTTTCGATCTAAAACGATGTATCCCGTTGTTTTGAGCCGGAATACATGTTTTCGCGCAGTTCTGAGAGAAAAAGTTTACACCTTTCTCTCCTCTGCTCTTCGACGACTTGTTAAATCGATGCTCTCGATTCTTGCTCGTTTCAATATAAAACGATGTATCCCTTTCTTTTGAGCCGGAATAGAAGTTTTCGCGCAGTTCTGAGAGAAAAAATTACACCTTTTTTTCCTCTACTCTTCGACGACTTGTAAAATCGATGCTCGTGAATCTTGCTAGTTTCGATCTATAACGATGTATCCCGTTGTTTTGAGCCGGAATAGAAGTTTTCGCGCAGTTCTGAGAGAAAAAATTTACACCTTTTTTTCCTCTACTCTTCGACGACTTGTAAAATCGATGCTCGTGAATCTTGCTAGTTTCGATCTAAGACGATGTATCCCGTTGTTTTGAGCCGGAATGCAAGTTTTCGCGCAGTTCTGAGAGTAAAAGTTTGCACCTTTCTCTCGTCAACTCTTCGACGTCTTGTAAAATCTATGCTCGTGAATCTTGCTAGTTTCGATCTAAAACGATGTATCCCGTTGTTTTGAGCCGGAATACAAGTTTTCGCGCAGTTCTGAGAGAAAAAGTTTGCACCTTTCTCTCGTCTACTCTTCGACGACTTGTAAAATCGATGCTCGTGAATCGTGCTAGTTTCGATCTAAAACGATGTATCCCGTTGTTTTGAGCCGGAATACATGTTTTCGCGCAGTTCTGAGAGAAAAAGTTTACACCTTTCTCTCCTCTGCTCTTCGACGACTTGTTAAATCGATGCTCGTGATTCTTGCTCGTTTCAATATAAAACGATGTATCCCTTTCTTTTGAGCCGGAATAGAAGTTTTCGCGCAGTTCTGAGAGAAAAAATTACACCTTTTTTTCCTCTACTCTTCGACGACTTGTAAAATCGATGCTCGTGAATCTTGCTAGTTTCGATCTATAACGATGTATCCCGTTGTTTTGAGCCGGAATAGAAGTTTTCGCGCAGTTCTGAGAGAAAAAATTTACACCTTTTTTTCCTCTACTCTTCGACGACTTGTAAAATCGATGCTCGTGAATCTTGCTAGTTTCGATCTATAACGATGTATCCCGTTGTTTTGAGCCGGAATACAAGTTTTCGCGCAGTTCTGAGAGAAAAAATTTACACCTTTCTCTCGTCTACTCTTCGACGACTTGTAAAATCGATGCTCGTGAATCTTGCTAGTTTCGATCTAAAACGATGTATCTCGTTGTTTTAAGCCGGAATACAAGTTTTCGCGCAGTTCTGAGAGAAACGTTTACACCTTTCTCTCCTCTACTCTTCGACGACTTGTAAAATCGATGCTCGTTATTCTTGCTAGATTCGATATAAAACGATGTATCCCTTTGTTTTTAGCCGGAATACAAGTTTTCGCGCAGTTCTGAGAGAAAAATTTACCCCTTTTTTCGTCTACTCTTCGACGACTTGTAAAATCGATGCTCGTGAATCTTGCTGGTTTCGATCTAAAACGATGTATCCCGTTGTTTTGAGCCGGAATGAAAGTTTTCGCGCAGTTCTGAGAGAAAAAGTTTGCACCTTTCTCTCGTCAACTCTTCGACGTCTTGTAAAATCGATGCTCGTGAATCTTGCTAGTTTTGATCTAAAACGATGTATCCCGTTGTTTTGAGCCGGTATACAAGTTTTCGCGCAGTTCTGAGAGAAAAAGTTGGCACCTTTCTCTCGTCTACTCTTCGACGACTTGTAAAATCGATGCTCGTGAATCTTGCTAGTTTCGACCTAAAACGATGTATCCCTTTGTTTTGAGCCGGAATACAAGTTATCACGCAGTTCTGAGAGAAAAAGTTTACACCTTTCTCTCGTCTACTCTTCGACGAATTGTAAAATCGATGCTCGTGAATCTGGATAGTTTCGATCTAAAACGATGTATCCCGTTGTTTTGAGCCGGAATACAAGTTGTCGCGCAGTTCTGAGAGAAAAAGTTTGCACCTTTCTCTCGTCAACTCTTCGACGTCTTGTAAAATCGATGCTCGTGAATCTTGCTAGTTTTGATCTAAAACGATGTATCCCGTTGTTTTGAGCCGGTATACAAGTTTTCGCGCAGTTCTGAGAGAAAAAGTTGGCACCTTTCTCTCGTCTACTCTTCGACGACTTGTAAAATCGATGCTCGTGAATCTTGCTAGTTTCGACCTAAAACGATGTATCCCTTTGTTTTGAGCCGGAATACAAGTTATCACGCAGTTCTGAGAGAAAAAGTTTACACCTTTCTCTCGTCTACTCTTCGACGAATTGTAAAATCGATGCTCGTGAATCTGGCTAGTTTCGATCTAAAACTATGTATCTCGTTGTTTTGAGCCGGAAAACAAGATTTCGCGCAGTTCTGAGAGAACAAATTTACACCTTTTTCTCGTCTACTCTTCGACGACTTGTAAAAACGATGCTCGTGAATTTTGATGTTTCGATCTAAAACGATGTATCCCGTTGTTTTGAGCCGGAATACAAGTTTTCGCGCAGTTCTGAGAGAAAAAGTTTGCACCTTTCTCTCGTCTACTCTTCGACGACTTGTAAAATCGATGCTCGTGAATCGTGCTAGTTTCGATCTAAAACGATGTATCCCGTTGTTTTGAGCCTGAATACATGTTTTCGCGCAGTTCTGAGAGAAAAAGTTTACACCTTTCTCTCCTCTGCTCTTCGACGACTTGTAAAATCGATGCTCGTGAATCTTGCTAGTTTCGATCTATAACGATGTATCCCGTTGTTTTGAGCCGGAATAGAAGTTTTCGCGCAGTTCTGAGAGAAAAAATTTACACCTTTTTTTCCTCTACTCTTCGACGACTTGTAAAATCGATGCTCGTGAATCTTGCTAGTTTCGATCTATAACGATGTATCTCGTTGTTTTGAGCCGGAATACATGTTTTCGCGCAGTTCTGAGAGAAAAAGTTTGCACCTTTCTCTCGTCTAATCTTCGACGACTTGTAAAATCGATGCTCGTGAATCGTGCTAGTTTCGATCTAAAACGATGTATCCCGTTGTTTTGAGCCGGAATACATGTTTTCGCGCAGTTCTCAGAGAAAAAGTTTACACCTTTCTCTCCTCTACTCTTCGACGACTTGTTAAATCGATGCTCGTTATTCTTGCTAGTTTCGATATAAAACAATGTATCCCTTTGTTTTGAGCCGGAATAAAAGCTTTCGCGCAGTTCTGAGAGAAAAAATTTACACCTTTCTCTCGTCTACTCTTCGACGACTTGTAAAAACGATGCGCGTGAATTTTGCTTGTTTCGATCAAAACGAAGTATCCCGTTGTTTTGAGCCGGAATACAAGTTTTCGCGCAGTTCTGAGAGAAAAAATTTACACCTTTCTCTCGTCTACTCTTCGACGACTTGTAAAATCGATGCTCGTGAATCTTGCTAGTTTCGATCTAAAACGATGTATCTCGTTGTTTTGAGCCGGAATACAAGTTTTCGCGCAGTTCTGAGAGAAACGTTTACACCTTTCTCTCCTGTACTCTTCGACGACTTGTAAAATCGATGCTCGTTATTCTTGCTAGATTCGATATAAAACGATGTATCCCTTTGTTTTTAGCCGGAATACAAGTTTTCGCGCAGTTCTGAGAGAAAAATTTACCCCTTTTTTTCGTCTACTCTTCGACGACTTGTGAAATCGATGCTCGTGAATCTTGCTGGTTTCGATCTAAAACGATGTATCCCGTTGTTTTGAGCCGGAATGAAAGTTTTCGCGCAGTTCTGAGAGAAAAAGTTTGCACCTTTCTCTCGTCAACTCTTCGACGTCTTGTAAAATCGATGCTCGTGAATCTTGCTAGTTTTGATCTAAAACGATGTATCCCGTTGTTTTGAGCCGGTATACAAGTTTTCGCGCAGTTCTGAGAGAAAAAGTTGGCACCTTTCTCTCGTCTACTCTTCGACGACTTGTAAAATCGATGCTCGTGAATCTTGCTAGTTTCGACCTAAAACGATGTATCCCTTTGTTTTGAGCCGGAATACAAGTTATCACGCAGTTCTGAGAGAAAAAGTTTACACCTTTCTCTCGTCTACTCTTCGACGAATTGTAAAATCGATGCTCGTGAATCTGGATAGTTTCGATCTAAAACGATGTATCCCGTTGTTTTGAGCCGGAATACAAGTTTTCGCGCAGTTCTGAGAAAAAAAATTTACACATTTCTTTCGTCTACTCTTCGACTACTTGTAAAATTGATGCTCGTGAATCTTGCTAGTTTCGATCTAAAACGATGTATCCCTTTGTTTTGAGCCGGAATACAAGTTTTCGCGCAGTTCTGAGAGAAAAAATTTACACCTTTCTCTCGTCTACTCTTCGACGACTTGTAAAATCGATGCTCGTGAATCTTGCTAGTTTCGATCTAAAACGATGTATCTCGTTGTTTTAAGCCGGAATACAAGTTTTCGCGCAGTTCTGAGAGAAACGTTTACACCTTTCTCTCCTCTACTCTTCGACGACTTGTAAAATCGATGCTCGTTATTCTTGCTAGATTCGATATAAAACGATGTATCCCTTTGTTTTTAGCCGGAATACAAGTTTTCGCGCAGTTCTGAGAGAAAAATTTACCCCTTTTTTTCGTCTACTCTTCGACGACTTGTAAAATCGATGCTCGTGAATCTTGCTGGTTTCGATCTAAAACGATGTATCCCGTTGTTTTGAGCCGGAATGAAAGTTTTCGCGCAGTTCTGAGAGAAAAAGTTTGCACCTTTCTCTCGTCAACTCTTCGACGTCTTGTAAAATCGATGCTCGTGAATCTTGCTAGTTTTGATCTAAAACGATGTATCCCGTTGTTTTGAGCCGGTATACAAGTTTTCGCGCAGTTCTGAGAGAAAAAGTTGGCACCTTTCTCTCGTCTACTCTTCGACGACTTGTAAAATCGATGCTCGTGAATCTTGCTAGTTTCGACCTAAAACGATGTATCCCTTTGTTTTGAGCCGGAATACAAGTTATCACGCAGTTCTGAGAGAAAAGTTTACACCTTTCTCTCGTCTACTCTTCGACGACTTGTAAAATCGATGCTCGTGAATCTTGCTGGTTTCGATCTAAAACAATGTATCCCGTTGTTTTGAGCCGGAATGAAAGTTTTCGCGCAGTTCTGAGAGAAAAAGTTTACACATTTCTTTCGTCTACTCTTCGACTACTTGTAAAATTGATGCTCGTGAATCTTGCTAGTTTCGATCTAAAACGATGTATCCCGTTGTTTTGAGCCGGAATGCAAGTTTTCGCGCAGTTCTGAGAGAAAAAGTTGGCACCTTTCTCTCGTCTACTCTTCGACGACCTGTAAAATCGATGCTCGTGAATCTTGCTAGTTTCGACCTAAAACGATGTATCCCTTTGTTTTGAGCCGGAATACAAGTTTTCACGCAGTTCTGAGAGAAAAAGTTTACACCTTTCTCTCGTCTACTCTTCGACGAATTGTAAAATCGATGCTCGTGAATCTGGCTAGTTTCGATCTAAAACGATGTATCTCTGATTTGAGCCGGAATACAAGTTTTCGCGCAGTTCTGAGAGAAAAAATTTACACCTTTTTTTCATCTACTCTTCGACGACTTGTAAAAACGATGCTCGTGAATTTTGCTTGTTTCGATCTAAAACGATGTATCTCGTTGTTTTGAGCCGGAATACAAGTTTTCGCGCAGTTCTGAGAGAAAAAGTTTGCACCTTTCTCTCGTCACTCTTCGACGACTTGTAAAATCGATGCTCGTGATTCTTGCTCGTTTCGATATAAAACGATGTATCCCTTTCTTTTGAGCCGGAATAGAAGTTTTCGCGCAGTTCTGAGAGAAAAAATTACATCTTTTTTTCGCTCTACTCTTCGACGACTTGTAAAATCGATGCTCCTGATCTTGCTAGTTTCGATCTAAAACGATGAATCCCGTTGTTGTGAGCCGGAATACAAATTTTCGCGCAGTTCTGAGAGAAAAAATTTACACCTTTTTTTCCTCTACTCTTCAACGACTTGTAAAATCGATGCTCGTGAATCTTGCCAGTTTCGATCTATAACGATGTAGCCCGTTGTTTTGAGCCGGAATACAAGTTTTCGCGCAGTTCTGAGAGAAAAAGTTTGCACCTTTCTCTCGTCTAATCTTCGACGACTTGTAAAATCGATGCTCGTGAATCGTGCTCGTTTCGATCTAAAACGATGTATCCCGTTGTTTTGAGCCGGTATACAAGTTTTCGCGCAGTTCTGAGAGAAGAATTTTACACCTTTCTCTCGTCTACTCTTCGACGAATTGTAAAATCGATGCTCGTGAATCTGGCTAGTTTCGATCTAAAACGATGTATCTCTGATTTGAGCCGGAATACAAGTTTTCGCGCAGTTCTGAGAGAAAAAATTTACACCTTTTTTTCATCTACTCTTCGACGACTTGTAAAAACGATGCTCGTGAATCGTGCTAGTTTCGATCTAAAACGATGTATCCCGTTGTTTTGAGCCAGAATACATGTTTTCGCGCAGTTCTGAGAGAAAAAGTTTACACCTTTCTCTCCTCTGCTCTTCGACGACTTGTTAAATCGATGCTCGTGATTCTTGCTCGTTTCGATATAAAACGATGTATCCCTTTCTTTTGAGCCGGAATAGAAGTTTTCGCGCAGTTCTGAGAGAAAAATTACATCTTTTTTTCCTCTACTCTTCGACGACTTGTAAAATCGATGCTCCTGATCTTGCTAGTTTCGATCTAAAACGATGAATCCCGTTGTTGTGAGCCGGAATACAAATTTTCGCGCAGTTCTGAGAGAAAAAATTTACACCTTTTTTTCCTCTACTCTTCAACGACTTGTAAAATCGATGCTCGTGAATCTTGCCAGTTTCGATCTATAACGATGTAGCCCGTTGTTTTGAGCCGGAATACAAGTTTTCGCGCAGTTCTGAGAGAAAAAGTTTGCACCTTTCTCTCGTCTACTCTTCGAAGAATTGCAAAATCGATGCTCGTGAATCTTGCTAGTTTCGATCTAAAACGATGTATCCCGTTGTTTTGAGCCGGAATACCAGTTTTCGCGCAGTTCTGAGAGAAAAAGTTTACACCTTTCTCTCGTATACCCTTCGACGACTTGTAAAATCGATGCTCGTGAATCTGGCTAGTTTCGATCTAAAACTATGTATCTCGTTGTTTTGAGCCGGAAAACAAGATTTCGCGCAGTTCTGAGAGAACAAATTTACACCTTTTTCTCGTCTACTCTTCGACGACTTGTAAAAACGATGCTCGTGAATTTTGATGTTTCGATCTAAAACGATGTATCCCGTTGTTTTGAGCCGGAATACAAGTTTTCGCGCAGTTCTGAGAGAAAAAGTTTGCACCTTTCTCTCGTCTACTCTTCGACGACTTGTAAAATCGATGCTCGTGAATCGTGCTAGTTTCGATCTAAAACGATGTATCCCGTTGTTTTGAGCCTGAATACATGTTTTCGCGCAGTTCTGAGAGAAAAAGTTTACACCTTTCTCTCCTCTGCTCTTCGACGACTTGTAAAATCGATGCTCGTGAATCTTGCTAGTTTCGATCTATAACGATGTATCCCGTTGTTTTGAGCCGGAATAGAAGTTTTCGCGCAGTTCTGAGAGAAAAAATTTACACCTTTTTTTCCTCTACTCTTCGACGACTTGTAAAATCGATGCTCGTGAATCTTGCTAGTTTCGATCTATAACGATGTATCTCGTTGTTTTGAGCCGGAATACATGTTTTCGCGCAGTTCTGAGAGAAAAAGTTTGCACCTTTCTCTCGTCTAATCTTCGACGACTTGTAAAATCGATGCTCGTTATTCTTGCTAGTTTCGATATAAAACAATGTATCCCTTTGTTTTGAGCCGGAATAAAAGCTTTCGCGCAGTTCTGAGAGAAAAAATTTACACCTTTCTCTCGTCTACTCTTCGACGACTTGTAAAAACGATGCGCGTGAATTTTGCTTGTTTCGATCAAAACGAAGTATCCCGTTGTTTTGAGCCGGAATACAAGTTTTCGCGCAGTTCTGAGAGAAAAAATTTACACCTTTCTCTCGTCTACTCTTCGACGACTTGTAAAATCGATGCTCGTGAATCTTGCTAGTTTCGATCTAAAACGATGTATCTCGTTGTTTTGAGCCGGAATACAAGTTTTCGCGCAGTTCTGAGAGAAACGTTTACACCTTTCTCTCCTGTACTCTTCGACGACTTGTAAAATCGATGCTCGTTATTCTTGCTAGATTCGATATAAAACGATGTATCCCTTTGTTTTTAGCCGGAATACAAGTTTTCGCGCAGTTCTGAGAGAAAAATTTACCCCTTTTTTTCGTCTACTCTTCGACGACTTGTGAAATCGATGCTCGTGAATCTTGCTGGTTTCGATCTAAAACGATGTATCCCGTTGTTTTGAGCCGGAATGAAAGTTTTCGCGCAGTTCTGAGAGAAAAAGTTTGCACCTTTCTCTCGTCAACTCTTCGACGTCTTGTAAAATCGATGCTCGTGAATCTTGCTAGTTTTGATCTAAAACGATGTATCCCGTTGTTTTGAGCCGGTATACAAGTTTTCGCGCAGTTCTGAGTGAAAAAGTTGGCACCTTTCTCTCGTCTACTCTTCGACGACCTGTAAAATCGATGCTCGTGAATCTTGCTAGTTTCGACCTAAAACGATGTATCCCTTTGTTTTGAGCCGGAATACAAGTTTTCACGCAGTTCTGAGAGAAAAAGTTTACACCTTTCTCTCGTCTACTCTTCGACGAATTGTAAAATCGATGCTCGTGAATCTGGCTAGTTTCGATCTAAAACGATGTATCTCATTGATTTGAGCCGGAATACAAGTTTTCGCGCAGTTCTGAGAGAAAAAATTTACACCTTTTTTTCATCTACTCTTCGACGACTTGTAAAAACGATGCTCGTGAATTTTGCTTGTTTCGATCTAAAACGATGTATCTCGTTGTTTTGAGCCGGAATACAAGTTTTCGCGCAGTTCTGAGAGAAAAAGTTTGCACCTTTCTCTCGTCTACTCTTCGACGACTTGTAAAATCGATGCTCGTGAATCGTGCTAGTTTCGATCTAAAACGATGTATCCCGTTGTTTTGAGCCGGAATACATGTTTTCGCGCAGTTCTGAGAGAAAAAGTTTACACCTTTCTCTCCTCTGCTCTTCGACGACTTGTTAAATCGATGCTCGTGATTCTTGCTCGTTTCGATATAAAACGATGTATCCCTTTCTTTTGAGCCGGAATAGAAGTTTTCGCGCAGTTCTGAGAGAAAAAATTACATCTTTTTTTCCTCTACTCTTCGACGACTTGTAAAATCGATGCTCCTGATCTTGCTAGTTTCGATTTAAAACGATGAATCCCGTTGTTGTGAGCCGGAATACAAATTTTCGCGCAGTTCTGAGAGAAAAAATTTACACCTTTTTTTCCTCTACTCTTCAACGACTTGTAAAATCGATGCTCGTGAATCTTGCCAGTTTCGATCTATAACGATGTAGCCCGTTGTTTTGAGCCGGAATACAAGTTTTCGCGCAGTTCTGAGAGAAAAAGTTTGCACCTTTCTCTCGTCTAATCTTCGACGACTTGTAAAATCGATGCTCGTGAATCGTGCTCGTTTCGTTCTAAAACCATGTATACCGTTGTTTTGAGCCGGTATACAAGTTTTCGCGCAGTTCTGAGAGAAGAATTTTACACCTTTCTCTCGTCTACTCTTCGAAGAATTGCAAAATCGATGCTCGTGAATCTTGCTAGTTTCGATCTAAAACGATGTATCCCGTTGTTTTGAGCCGGAATACCAGTTTTCGCGCAGTTCTGAGAGAAAAAGTTTACACCTTTCTCTCGTATACTCTTCGACGACTTGTAAAATCGATGCTCGTGAATCTGGCTAGTTTCGATCTAAAACTATGTATCTCGTTGTTTTGAGCCGGAAAACAAGATTTCGCGCAGTTCTGAGAGAAAAAATTTACACCTTTTTCTCGTCTACTCTTCGACGACTTGTAAAAACGATGCTCGTGAATTTTGATGTTTCGATCTAAAACGATGTATCCCGTTGTTTTGAGCCGGAATACAAGTTTTCGTGCAGTTCTGAGAGAAAAAATTTACACCTTTCTCTCGTCTACTCTTCGACGACTTGTAAAAACGATGCTCGTGAATTTTGCTTGTTTCAATCTTAAACGATGTATCCCGTTGTTTTGAGCCGGAATGCAAGTTTTCGCGCAGTTCTGAGAGTAAAAGTTTGCACCTTTCTCTCGTCAACTCTTCGACGTCTTGTAAAATCGATGCTCGTGCATCTTGCTAGTTTCGATCTATAACGATGTATCTCGTTGTTTTGAGCCGGAATACATGTTTTCGCGCAGTTCTGAGAGAAAAAGTTTGCACCTTTCTCTCGTCTAATCTTCAACGACTTGTAAAATTGATGCTCGTGAATGGTGCTAGTTTCGATCTAAAACGATGTATCCCGTTGTTTTGAGCCGGAATACCAGTTTTCGCGCAGTTCTGAGAGAAAAAGTTTACACCTTTCTCTGGTATACTCTTCGACGACTTGTTAAATCGATGCTCGTTATTCTTGCTAGTTTCGATATAAAACAATGTATCCCTTTGTTTTGAGCCGGAATAGAAGTTTTCGCGCAGTTCTGAGAGAAAAAATTTACACCTTTTTTTCGTCTACTCTTCGACGACTTGTAAAATCGATGCTCGTGAATCTTGCTAGTTTCGATCTATAACGATGTATCCCGTTGTTTTGAGCCGGAATACAAGTTTTCGCGCAGTTCTGAGAGAAAAAATTTACACCTTTCTCTCGTCTACTCTTCGACGACTTGTAAAAACGATGCTCGTGAATTTTGCTTGTTTCGATCTAAAACGATGTATCCCGTTGTTTTGAGCCGGAATACAAGTTTTCGCGCAGTTCTGAGAGAAAAAATTTACACATTTCTCTCGTCTACTCTTCGACTACTTGTAAAATCGATGCTCGTGAATCTTGCTAGTTTCGATCTAAGACGATGTATCCCGTTGTTTTGAGCCGGAATGCAAGTTTTCGCGCAGTTCTGAGAGTAAAAGTTTGCACCTTTCTCTCGTCAACTCTTCGACGTCTTGCAAAATCTATGCTCGTGAATCTTGCTAGTTTCGATCTAAAACGATGTATCCCGTTGTTTTGAGCCGGAATACAAGTTTTCGCGCAGTTCTGAGAGAAAAAGTTTGCACCTTTCTCTCGTCTACTCTTCGACGACTTGTAAAATCGATGCTCGTGAATCGTGCTAGTTTCGATCTAAAACGATGTATCCCGTTGTTTTGAGCCGGAATACATGTTTTCGCGCAGATCTGAGAGAAAAAGTTTGCACCTTTCTCTCGTCTAATCTTCGACGACTTGTAAAATCGATGCTCGTGAATCGTGCTAGTTTCGATCTAAAACGATGTATCCCGTTGTTTTGAGCCGGAATACATGTTTTCGCGCAGTTCTCAGAGAAAAAGTTTACACCTTTCTCTCCTCTACTCTTCGACGACTTGTTAAATCGATGGTCGTTATTCTTGCTAGTTTCGATATAAAACAATGTATCCCTTTGTTTTGAGCCGGAATAAAAGCTTTCGCGCAGTTCTGAGAGAAAAAATTTACACCTTTCTCTCGTCTACTCTTCGACGACTTGTAAAAACGATGCGCGTGAATCTTGCTAGTTTCGATCTAAAACGATGTATCTCGTTGTTTTGAGCCGGAATACAAGTTTTCGCGCAGTTCTGAGAGAAACGTTTACACCTTTCTCTCCTCTACTCTTCGACGACTTGTAAAATCGGTGCTCGTTATTCTTGCTAGATTCGATATAAAACGATGTATCCCTTTGTTTTTAGCCGGAATACAAGTTTTCGCGTAGTTCTGAGAGAAAAATTTACCCCTTTTTTTCGTCTACTCTTCGACGACTTGTAAAATCGATGCTCGTGAATCTTGCTGGTTTCGATCTAAAACAATGTATCCCGTTGTTTTGAGCCGGAATGAAAGTTTTCGCGCAGTTCTGAGAGAAAAAGTTTGCACCTTTCTCTCGTCAACTCTTCGACGTCTTGTAAAATCGATGCTCGTGAATCTTGCTAGTTTTGATCTAAAACGATGTATCCCGTTGTTTTGAGCCGGTATACAAGTTTTCGCGCAGTTCTGAGAGAAAAAGTTGGCACCTTTCTCTCGTCTACTCTTCGACGACTTGTAAAATCGATGCTCGTGAATCTTGCTAGTTTCGACCTAAAACGATGTATCCCTTTGTTTTGAGCCGGAATACAAGTTATCACGCAGTTCTGAGAGAAAAAGTTTACACCTTTCTCTCGTCTACTCTTCGACGAATTGTAAAATCGATGCTCGTGAATCGGGATAGTTTCGATCTAAAACGATGTATCCCGCTGTTTTGAGCTGGAATACAAGTCTTCGCGCAGTTCTTAGAGAATAAGTTTGCACCTTTCTCTCATCTACTCTTCGACGACTTGTAAAATCGATGCTCGTGAATCTTGCTAGTTTCAATCTAAAACGATGTATCCCGTTGTTTTGAGCCGGAACACAAGTTTTCGCGCAGTTCTGAGAGAAAAATTTTACACCTTTTTTTTCATCTACTCTTCGACGACTTGAAAAATCGATGCTCGTGAATCTTGCTAGTTTCGATCTAAAACGATGTATCCCGTTGTTTTGAGCCGGAATGCAAGTTTTCGCGCAGTTCTGAGAGAAAAAGTTTGCACCTTTCTCTCGTCAATTGTTCGACGACTTGTAAAAACGATGCGCGTGAATCTTGCTAGTTTCGATTTAAAACGATGTATCCCGTTGTTTTGAGCCGGAATACAAGTTTTCCCGCAGTTCTGAGAGAAAAAGTTGGCATCTTTCTCTCGTCTACTCTTCGACGAATTGTAAAATCGATGCTCGTGAATCTGGCTGGTTTCGATCTAAAACGATGTATCTCGTTGTTTTGAGCCGGAATACAAGTTTTCGCGCAGTTCTGGGAGAAAAAGTTTACACCTTTCTCTCGTCTACTCTTCGACGACTTGTAAAATCGATGCTCGTGAATCTTGCTAGTTTCAATCAAAAACGATGTATCCCGTTGTTTTGAGCCGGAATACAAGTTTTCGCGCAGTTCTGAGAGAAAAAGTTTACACCTTTCTCTCGTCTACTCTTCGACGACTTGTAAAAACGATGCTCGTGAATTTTGCTTGTTTCGATCTAAAACGATGTATCCCGTTGTTTTGAGCCGGAATACAAGTTTTCGCGCAGTTCTGAGAGAAAAAGTTTGCACCTTTCTCTCGTCTACTCTTCGACGACTTGTAAAATCGATGCTCGTGAATCGTGCTAGTTTCGATCTAAAACGATGTATCCCGTTGTTTTGAGCCGAAATACATGTTTTCGCGCAGTTCTGAGAGAAAAATTTTACACCTTTCTCTCCTCTACTCTTCGACGACTTGTTAAATCGATGCTCGTGATTCTTGCTAGTTTCGATATAAACGATGTATCCCTTTGTTTTGAGCCGGAATAGAAGTTTTCGCGCAGATCTGAGACAAAAAATTTACACCTTTTTTTCCTCTACTCTTCGACGACTTGTAAAATCGATGCTCGTGAATCTTGCTAGTTTCGATCTATAACGATGTATCCCGTTGTTTTGAGTCGGAATACAAGTTTTCGCGCAGTTCTGAGAGAAACATTTACACCTTTCTCTCGTCTACTCTTCGACGACTTGTAAAAACGTTGCTTCTAAAACGATGTATCCCGTTGTTTTGAGCCGGAACACAAGTTTTCGCGCAGTTCTGAGAGAAAAACTTTACACCTTTTTTCATCTACTCTTCGACGACTTGTAAAATTGATGCTCGTGAATCTTCCTAGTTTCGATCTAAAACGATGTATATCGTTGTTTTGAGCCGGAATGCAAGTTTTCGCGCAGTTCTGAGAGAAAAAGTTTGCACCTTTCTCTCGTCAACTCTTCGACGACTTGTAAAATCGATGCTCGTGAATCTTGCTAGTTTCGATTTAAAACGATGTATCCCGTTGTTTTGAGCTTGAATACAAGTTTTCGCGCAGTTCTGAGAGAAAAAGTTGGCACCTTTCTCTCGTCTACTCTTCGACGACTTGTAAAATCGATGCTCGTGAATCTTGCTAGTTTCGACCTAAAACGATGTATCCCTTTGTTTTGAGCCGGAATACAAGTTATCACGCAGTTCTGAGAGAAAACGTTTACACCGTTCTCTCGTCTACTCTTCGGCGAATTGTAAAATCGATGCTCGTGAATCTGGCTAGTTTCGATCTAAAACGATGTATCCCGTTGTTTTGAGCCGGAATACAAGTCTTCGCGCAGTTCTTAGAGAATAAGTTTGCACCTTTCTCTCATCTACTCTTCGACGACTTGTAAAATCGATGCTCCTGAATCTTGCTAGTTTCAATCTAAAACGATGTATCCCGTTGTTTTGAGCCGGAACACAAGTTTTCGCGCAGTTCTGAGAGAAAAATTTTACACCTTTTTTCATCTACTCTTCGACGACTTGTAAAATCGATGCTCGTGAATCTTGCTAGTTTCAATCTAAAACGATGTATCCCGTTGTTTTGAGCCGGAATGCAAGTTCTCGCGCAGTTCTGAGAGAAAAAGTTTGCACCTTTCTCTCGTCAATTCTTCGACGACATGTAAAATCGATGCTAGTGAATCTTGCTAGTTTCGATTTAAAACGATGTATCCCGTTGTTTTGAGCCGGAATACAAGTTTTCCCGCAGTTCTGAGAGAATAAGTTGGCACCTTTCTCTCGTCTACTCTTCGACGACTTGTAAAATCGATGCTCGTGAATCTTGCTAGTTTCGACCTAAAACGATGGATCCCTTTGTTTTGAGCCGGAATACAAGTTTTCATGCAGTTCTGAGAGAAAAAGTTTACACCTTTCTCTCGTCTACTCTTCGACGAATTGTAAAATCGATGCTCGTGAATCTGGCTAGTTTCGATCTAAAACGATGTATCTCGTTGTTTTGAGCCGGAATACAAGTTTTCGCGCAGTTCTGAGAGAAAAAATTTACACCTTTTTTTCATCTACTCTTCGACGACTTGTAAAATCGATGCTCCTGAATCTTGCTAGTTTCGAACTAAAACGATGAATCCCGTTGTTGTGAGCCGGAATATAAGTTTTCGCGCAGTTCTGAGAGAAAACATTTACACCTTTTTTCATCTACTCTTCGACGACTTGTAAAAACGATGCTCGTAAATTTTGCTTGTTTCGATCTAAAACGATGTATCCGTTGTTTTGAGCCGGAATACAAGTTTTCGCGCAGTTCTGAGAGAAAAAATTTACACATTTCTCTCGTCTACTCTTCGACTACTTGTAAAATCGATGCTCGTGAATCTTGCTAGTTTCGATCTAAGACGATGTATCCCGTTGTTTTGAGCCGGAATGCAAGTTTTCGCGCAGTTCTGAGAGTAAAAGTTTGCACCTTTCTCTCGTCAACTCTTCGACGTCTTGCAAAATCTATGCTCGTGAATCTTGCTAGTTTCGATCTAAAACGATGTATCCCGTTGTTTTGAGCCGGAATACAAGTTTTCGCGCAGTTCTGAGAGAAAAAGTTTGCACCTTTCTCTCGTCTACTCTTCGACGACTTGTAAAATCGATGCTCGTGAATCGTGCTAGTTTCGATCTAAAACGATGTATCCCGTTGTTTTGAGCCGGAATACATGTTTTCGCGCAGATCTGAGAGAAAAAGTTTGCACCTTTCTCTCGTGTAATCTTCGACGACTTGTAAAATCGATGCTCGTGAATCGTGCTAGTTTCGATCTAAAACGATGTATCCCGTTGTTTTGAGCCGGAATACATGTTTTCGCGCAGTTCTCAGAGAAAAAGTTTACACCTTTCTCTCCTCTACTCTTCGACGACTTGTTAAATCGATGCTCGTTATTCTTGCTAGTTTCGATATAAAACAATGTATCCCTTTGTTTTGAGCCGGAATAAAAGCTTTCGCGCAGTTCTGAGAGAAAAAATTTACACCTTTCTCTCGTCTACTCTTCGACGACTTGTAAAAACGATGCGCGTGAATCTTGCTAGTTTCGATCTAAAACGATGTATCTCGTTGTTTTGAGCCGGAATACAAGTTTTCGCGCAGTTCTGAGAGAAACGTTTACACCTTTCTCTCCTCTACTCTTCGACGACTTGTAAAATCGGTGCTCGTTATTCTAGCTAGATTCGATATAAAACGATGTATCCCTTTGTTTTTAGCCGGAATACAAGTTTTCGCGCAGTTCTGAGAGAAAAATTTACCCCTTTTTTTCGTCTACTCTTCGACGACTTGTAAAATCGATGCTCGTGAATCTTGCTGGTTTCGATCTAAAACAATGTATCCCGTTGTTTTGAGCCGGAATGAAAGTTTTCGCGCAGTTCTGAGAGAAAAAGTTTGCACCTTTCTCTCGTCAACTCTTCGACGTCTTGTAAAATCGATGCTCGTGAATCTTGCTAGTTTTGATCTAAAACGATGTATCCCGTTGTTTTGAGCCGGTATACAAGTTTTCGCGCAGTTCTGAGAGAAAAAGTTGGCACCTTTCTCTCGTCTACTCTTCGACGACTTGTAAAATCGATGCTCGTGAATCTTGCTAGTTTCGACCTAAAGCGATGTATCCCTTTGTTTTGAGCCGGAATACAAGTTATCACGCAGTTCTGAGAGAAAAAGTTTACACCTTTCTCTCGTCTACTCTTCGACGAATTGTAAAATCGATGCTCGTGAATCTGGATAGTTTCGATCTAAAACGATGTATCCCGCTGTTTTGAGCTGGAATACAAGTCTTCGCGCAGTTCTTAGAGAATAAGTTTGCACCTTTCTCTCATCTACTCTTCGACGACTTGTAAAATCGATGCTCGTGAATCTTGCTAGTTTCAATCTAAAACGATGTATCCCGTTGTTTTGAGCCGGAACACAAGTTTTCGCGCAGTTCTGAGAGAAAAATTTTACACCTTTTTTTTTCATCTACTCTTCGACGACTTGAAAAATCGATGCTCGTGAATCTTGCTAGTTTCGATCTAAAACGATGTATCCCGTTGTTTTGAGCCGGAATGCAAGTTTTCGCGCAGTTCTTAGAGAAAAAGTTTGCACCTTTCTCTCGTCAATTGTTCGACGACTTGTAAAAACGATGCGCGTGAATCTTGCTAGTTTCGATTTAAAACGATGTATCCCGTTGTTTTGAGCCGGAATACAAGTTTTCCCGCAGTTCTGAGAGAAAAAGTTGGCACCTTTCTCTCGTCTACTCTTCGACGAATTGTAAAATCGATGCTCGTGAATCTGGCTGGTTTCGATCTAAAACGATGTATCTCGTTGTTTTGAGCCGGAATACAAGTTTTCGCGCAGTTCTGGGAGAAAAAGTTTACACCTTTCTCTCGTCTACTCTTCGACGACTTGTAAAATCGATGCTCGTGAATCTTGCTAGTTTCAATCAAAAACGATGTATCCCGTTGTTTTGAGCCGGAATACAAGTTTTCGCGCAGTTCTGAGAGAAAAAGTTTACACCTTTCTCTCGTCTACTCTTCGACGACTTGTAAAAACGATGCTCGTGAATTTTGCTTGTTTCGATCTAAAACGATGTATCCCGTTGTTTTGAGCCGGAATACAAGTTTTCGCGCAGTTCTGAGAGAAAAATTTTACACCTTTCTCTCCTCTACTCTTCGACGACTTGTTAAATCGATGCTCGTGATTCTTGCTAGTTTCGATATAAACGATGTATCCCTTTGTTTTGAGCCGGAATAGAAGTTTTCGCGCAGATCTGAGACAAAAAATTTACACCTTTTTTTCCTCTACTCTTCGACGACTTGTAAAATCGATGCTCGTGAATCTTGCTAGTTTCGATCTATAACGATGTATCCCGTTGTTTTGAGTCGGAATACAAGTTTTCGCGCAGTTCTGAGAGAAACATTTACACCTTTCTCTCGTCTACTCTTCGACGACTTGTAAAAACGTTGCTCCTAAAACGATGTATCCCGTTGTTTTGAGCCGGAACACAAGTTTTCGCGCAGTTCTGAGAGAAAAACTTTACACCTTTTTTTCATCTACTCTTCGACGACTTGTAAAATTGATGCTCGTGAATCTTCCTAGTTTCGATCTAAAACGATGTATATCGTTGTTTTGAGCCGGAATGCAAGTTTTCGCGCAGTTCTGAGAGAAAAAGTTTGCACCTTTCTCTCGTCAACTCTTCGACGACTTGTAAAATCGATGCTCGTGAATCTTGCTAGTTTCGATTTAAAACGATGTATCCCGTTGTTTTGAGCTTGAATACAAGTTTTCGCGCAGTTCTGAGAGAAAAAGTTGGCACCTTTCTCTCGTCTACTCTTCGACGACTTGTAAAATCGATGCTCGTGAATCTTGCTAGTTTCGACCTAAAACGATGTATCCCTTTGTTTTGAGCCGGAATACAAGTTATCACGCAGTTCTGAGAGAAAACGTTTACACCGTTCTCTCGTCTACTCTTCGGCGAATTGTAAAATCGATGCTCGTGAATCTGGCTAGATTCGATCTAAAACGATGTATCCCGTTGTTTTGAGCCGGAATACAAGTCTTCGCGCAGTTCTTAGAGAATAAGTTTGCACCTTTCTCTCATCTACTCTTCGACGACTTGTAAAATCGATGCTCCTGAATCTTGCTAGTTTCAATCTAAAACGATGTATCCCGTTGTTTTGAGCCGGAACACAAGTTTTCGCGCAGTTCTGAGAGAAAAATTTTACACCTTTTTTCATCTACTCTTCGACGACTTGTAAAATCGATGCTCGTGAATCTTGCTAGTTTCAATCTAAAACGATGTATCCCGTTGTTTTGAGCCGGAATGCAAGTTTTCGCGCAGTTCTGAGAGAAAAAGTTTGCACCTTTCTCTCGTCAATTCTTCGACGACTTGTAAAATCGATGCTAGTGAATCTTGCTAGTTTCGATTTAAAACGATGTATCCCGTTGTTTTGAGCCGGAATACAAGTTTTCCCGCAGTTCTGAGAGAATAAGTTGGCACCTTTCTCTCGTCTACTCTTCGACGACTTGTAAAATTGATGCTCGTGAATCTTGCTAGTTTCGACCTAAAACGATGGATCCCTTTGTTTTGAGCCGGAATACAAGTTTTCATGCAGTTCTGAGAGAAAAAGTTTACACCTTTTTTTCATCTACTCTTCGACGACTTGTAAAATCGATGCTCCTGAATCTTGCTAGTTTCGAACTAAAACGATGAATCCCGTTGTTGTGAGCCGGAATATAAGTTTTCGCGCAGTTCTGAGAGAAAACATTTACACCTTTTTTTCATCTACTCTTCGACGACTTGTAAAATCGATGTTCGTGAATCTTGCTAGTTTCGATCTAAAACGATGTATCCCGTTGTTTTGACCCGGATTACAAGTTTTCGCGCAGTTCTGAGAGAAAAAGTTTACACCTTTCTCTCGTCTACTCTTCGACGACTTGTAAAAACGATGCTCATGAATTTTGCTTGTTTCGATCTAAAACGATGTATCCCGTTGTTTTAAACCGGAATACAAGTTTTCGCGCTGTTCTGAGAGAAAAAGTTTGCACCTTTCTCTCGTCTACTCTTCGACGACTTGTAAAATCGATGCTCGTGAATCGTGCTAGTTTCAATCTAAAACGATGTATCCCGTTGTTTTGAGCCGGAATACATGTTTTCGCGCAGTTCTGAGAGAAAAATTTTACACCTTTCTCTCCTCTACTCTTCGACGACTTGTTAAATCGATGCTCGTGATTCTTGCTAGTTTCGATATAAAATGATGTATCCCTTTGTTTTGAGCCGGAATAGAAGTTTTCGCGCAGATCTGAGACAAAAAATTTACACCTTTTTTTCCTCTACTCTTCGACGACTTGTAAAATCGATGCTCGTGAATCTTGCTAGTTTCGATCTATAACGATGTATCCCGTTGTTTTGAGCCGGAATGCAAGTTTTCGCGCAGTTCTGAGAGAAAAAGTTTGCACCTTTCTCTCGTCAATTCTTCGACGACTTGTAAAATCGATGCTAGTGAATCTTGCTAGTTTCGATTTAAAACGATGTATCCCGTTGTTTTGAGCCGGAATACAAGTTTTCCCGCAGTTCTGAGAGAATAAGTTGGCACCTTTCTCTCGTCTACTCTTCGACGACTTGTAAAATCGATGCTCGTGAATCTTGCTAGTTTCGACCTAAAACGATGTATCCCTTTGTTTTGAGCCGGAATACAAGTTTTCATGCAGTTCTGAGAGAAAAAGTTTACACCTTTCTCTCGTCTACTCTTCGACGAATTGTAAAATCGATGCTCGTGAATCTGGCTAGTTTCGATCTAAAACGATGTATCTCGTTGTTTTGAGCCGGAATACAAGTTTTCGCGCAGTTCTGAGAGAAAAAATTTACACCTTTTTTTCATCTACTCTTCGACGACTTGTAAAATCGATGCTCCTGAATCTTGCTAGTTTCGAACTAAAACGATGAATCCCGTTGTTGTGAGCCGGAATATAAGTTTTCGCGCAGTTCTGAGAGAAAAATTTTACACCTTTTTTTATCTACTCTTCGACGACTTGTAAAATCGATTCTCGTGAATCTTGCTAGTTTCGATCTAAAACGATGTATCCCGTTGTTTTGAGCCGGAATGCAAGTTTTCGCGCAGTTCTGAGAGAAAAAGTTTGCACCTTTCTCTCGTCAACTCTTCGACGACTTGTAAAATCGATGCTCGTGAATCTTGCTAGTTTCGATTTAAAACGATGTATCCAGTTGTTTTAGCTTGAATACAAGTTTTCGCGCAGTTCTGAGAGAAAAAGTTGGCACCTTTCTCTCGTCTACTCTTCGACGACTTGTAAAATCGATGCTCGAGAATCTGGCTAGTTTCGATCTAAAACGATGTATCTCGTTGTTTTGAGCCGGAATACAAGTTTTCGCACAGTTCTGAGAGAAAAAGTTTACACCTTTTTTTCATCTACTCTTCGACGACTTGTAAAATCGATGCTCCTGAATCTTGCTAGTTTCGATCTAAAACGATGAATCCCGTTGTTTTGAGCCGGAATACAAGTTTTCGCGCAGTTCTGAGAGAAAACATTTACACCTCTCTCTCGTCTACTCTTCGACGACTTGTAAAATCGATGCTCGTGAATCTTGCTAGTTTCGATCTAAAACGATGTATCTCGTTGTTTTGAGCCGGAATACATGTTTTCGCGCAGTTCTGAGAGAAACGTTTACACCTTTCTCTCCTCTACTCTTCGACGACATGTAAAATCGATGCTCGTTATTCTTGCTAGTTTCGATCTAAAACGATGTATCCCGTTGTTTTGAGCCGGAATGCAAGTTTTCGCGCAGTTCTGAGAGAAAAAGTTTGCACCTTTCTCTCGTCAACTCTTCGACGACTTGTAAAATCGATGCTCGTGAATCTTGCTAGTTTCAATCTAAAACGATGTATCCTGTTGTTTTGAGCCGGAATACAAGTTTTCGCTCAGTTCTGAGAGAAAAAGTTGGCACCTTTCTCTCGTCTACTCTTCGACGACTTGTAAAATCGATGCTCGTGAATTCTGCTAGTTTCGACCTAAAACGAAGTATCCCTTTGTTTTGAGCCGGAATACAAGTTTTCACGCAGTTCTGAGAGAAAAAGTTTACACCTTTCTCTCGTCTACTCTTGGACAAATTGTAAAATCGATGGTCGTGAATCTGGCTAGTTTCGATCTAAAACGATGTATCTCGTTGTTTTGAGCCGGAATACAAGTTTTCGCGCAGTTCTGAGAGAAACAATTTACACCTTTTTTTCATCTACTCTTCGACGACTTGTAAAATCGATGTTCGTGAATCTTGCTAGTTTCGATCTAAAACGATGTATCCCGTTGTTTTGAGCCGGAATACATGTTTTCGCGCAGTTCTGAGGGAAACGGTTGCACCTTTTTCTCGTCTACTCTTCGACGACTTGTAAAATCGATGCTCGTGAATCTTGCTAGTTTCGATCTAAAACGATGTATCCCGTTGTTTTGAGCCGAAATACAAGTCTTCGCGCAGTTCTTAGAGAATAAGTTTGCACCTTTCTCTCAACTACTCTTCGACGACTTGTAAAATCGATGCTCGTGAATCTTGCTAGTTTCAATCAAAAACGATGTATCCCGTTGTTTTGAGCCGGAATACAAGTTTTCGCGCAGTTCTGAGAGAAAAAGTTTACACCTTTCTCTCGTCTACTCTTCGACGACTTGTGAAAACGATGCTCGTGAATTTTGCTTGTTTCGATCTAAAACGATGTATCCCGTTGTTTTCAGCCGGAATACAAGTTTTCGCGCAGTTCTGAGGGAAAAAGTTTGCACCTTTCTCTCGTCTACTCTTCGACGACTTGTAAAATCTATGCTCGTGAATCGTGCTAGTTTCAATCTAAAACGATGTATCCCGTTGTTTTCAGCCGGAATACACGTTTTCGCGCAGTTCTGAGAGAAAAATTTCACACCTTTCTCTCCTCTACTCTTCGACGACTTGTTAAATCGATGCTCGTGATTCTTGCTAGTTTCGATATAAAACGATGGATCCCTTTGTTTTGAGCCGGAATAGAAGTTTTCGCGCAGATCTGAGACAAAAAATTTACACCTTTTTTTCCTCTACTCTTCGACGACTTGTAAAATCGATGCTCGTGAATCTTGCTAGTTTCGATTTATAACGATGTATCCCGTTGTTTTGAGCCGGAATACAAGTTTTCGCGCAGTTCTGAGAGAAAAATTTACACCTTTCTTTCGTTTACTCTTCGACGACTTGTAAAAACGATGCTCCTAAAACGATGTATCCCGTTGTTTTGAGCCGGAACACAAGTTTTCGCGCAGTTCTGAGAGAAAAATTTTACACCTTTTTTTCATCTACTCTTCGACGACTTGTAAAATCGATTCTCGTGAATCTTGCTAGTTTCGATCTAAAACGATGTATCCCGTTGTTTTGAGCCGAAATGCAAGTTTTCGCGCAGTTTTGAGAGAAAAAGTTTGCACCTTTCTCTCGTCAACTCTTCGACGACTTGTAAAATCGATGCTCGTGAATCTTGCTAGTTTCGATTTAAAACGATGTATCCCGTTGTTTTAGCTTGAATACAAGTTTTCGCGCAGTTCTGAGAGAAAAAGTTGGCACCTTTCTCTCGTCTACTCTTCGACGACTTGTAAAATCGATGCTCGTGAATCTTGCTAGTTTCGACCTAAAACGATGTATCCCTTTGTTTTGAGCCGGAATACAAGTTTTCGCGCAGTTCTGAGAGAAAAAGTTTACACCTTTCTCTCGTCTACTCTTCGACGAATTGTAAAATCGATGCTCGTGAATCTGGCTAGTTTCGATCTAAAACGATGTATCCCGTTGTTTTGAGCCGGAATACAAGTCTTCGCGCAGTTCTTAGAGAATAAGTTTGCACCTTTCTCTCATCTACTCTTCGACGACTTGTAAAATCGATGCTCGTGAATCTTGCTAGTTTCAATCTAAAACGATGTATCCCGTTGTTTTGAGCCGGAACACAAGTTTTCGCGCAGTTCTGAGAGAAAAATTTTACACATTTTTTTCATCTACTCTTCGACGACTTGTAAAATCGATGCTCGTTATTCTTGCTAGATTCGATATAAAACGATGTATCCCTTTGTTTTTAGCCGGAGTACAAGTTTTCGCGCAGTTCTGAGAGAAAAAATTTACACCTTTTTTTCATCTACTCTTCGACGACTTGTAAAATCGATGCTCCTGAATCTTGCTAGTTTCGATCTAAAACGATGAATCCCGTTGTTGTGAGCCGGAATACAAGTTTTCGCGCAGTTCTGAGAGAAAACATTTACACCTTTTTTTCATCTACTCTTCGACGACCTGTAAAATCGATGTTCGTGAATCTTGCTAGTTTCGATCAAAAACGATGTATCCCGTTGTTTTGAGCCGGAATACATGTTTTCGCGCAGTTCTGAGGAAAAGGTTGCACCTTTTTCTCGTCTACTCTTCGACGACTTGTTAAATCGATGCTCGTGATTCTTCTCGTTTCGATATAAAACGATGTATCCCTTTCTTTTGAGCCGGAATAGAAGTTTTCGCGCAGTTCTGAGAGAAAAAAATTACACCTTTTTTTCCTCTACTCTTCGACGACTTGTAAAATCGATGCTCGTGAATCTTGCTAGTTTCGATCTATAACGATGTATCCCGTTGTTTTGATCCGGAGTAGAAGTTTTCGCGCAGTTCTGAGAGAAAAAGTTTGCACCTTTCTCTCGTCTAATCTTCGACGACTTGTAAAATCGGTGCTCGTGAATCGTGCTAGTTTCGATCTAAAACGATGTATCCCGTTGTTTTGAGCCGGAATACATGTTTTCGCGCAATTCTGAGAGAAAAAGTTTGCACCTTTCTCTCGTCTAATCTTCGACGACTTGTAAAATCGATGCTCGTGAATCGTGCTAGTTTCGATCTAAAACGATGTATCCCGTTGTTTTGAGCCGGAATACATGTTTTCGCGCAGTTCTGAGAGAAAAAGTTGACACCTTTCTCTCGTCTACTCTTCGACGACTTGTAAAAACGATGCTCGTGAATTTAGCTTATTTCGATCTAAAACGATGTATCCCGTTGTTTTGAGCCGGAATGCAAGTTTTCGCGCAGTTCTGAGAGAAAAAGTTGGCACCTTTCTCTCGTCTACTCTTCGACGACTTGTAAAATTGATGCTCGTGAATCTTGCTAGTTTCGACCTAAAACGATGTATCAATTTTTTTTGAGCCGGAATACAAGTTTTCACGCAGTTCTGAGAGAAAAAGTTTACACCTTTCTCTCACCTACTCTTCGACGAATTGTAAAATCGATGCTCGTGAATCTGGCTAGTTTCGATCTAAAACGATGTATCTTATTGATTTGAGCCGGAATACAAGTTTTCGCGCAGTTGTGAGAGAAAAAATTTACAGCTTTTTTTCATCTACTCTTCGACGACTTGTAAAAACGATGCTCGTGAATTTTGCTTGTTTCGATCTAAAACGGTGTATCCCGTTGTTTTGAGCCGGAATACATGTTTTCGCGCAGTTCTGAGAGAAAACGTTTGCACCTTTCTCTCGTCTACTCTTCGACGACTTGTAAAATCGATGCTCGTGAATCGTGCTAGTTTCGATCTAAAACGATGTATCCCGTTGTTTTGAGCCGGAATACAAGTTTTCGCGCAGTTCTGAGAGAAAAAATGTACATCTTTCTCTCGTCTACTCTTCGACGACTTGTAAAAACGATGCTCGTGAATTTTGCTTATTTCGATCTAAAACGATGTATCCCGTTGTTTTGAGCCGGAATAAAAGTTTTCGCGCAGTTCTGAGAGAAAAAATTTACACATTTCTCTCGTCTACTCTTCAACGACTTGTAAAATCGATGCTCGTGAATCTTGCTAGTTTCGATCTAAAACGATGTATCAAGTTGTTTTGAGCCGGAATGCAAGTTTTCGCGCAGTTCTGAGAGAAAACGTTTGCACCTTTCTCTCGTCACCTCTTCGACGTCTTGTAAAATCTATGCTCGTGAATCTTGCTAGTTTCGATCTAAAACGATGTATCCCGTTGTTTTGAGCCGGAATACAAGTTTTCGCGCAGTTCTGAGAGAAAAAGTTGGCACGTTTCTCTCGTCTACTCTTCGACGACTTGTAAAATTGATGCTCGTGAATCTTGCTAGTTTCGACCTAAAACGATGTATCCCTTTGTTTTGAGCCGGAATACAAGTTTTCACGCAGTTCTGAGAGAAAAAGTTTACACCTTTCTCTCATCTACTCTTCGACGAATTGTAAAATCGATGCTCGTGAATCTGGCTAGTTTCGATCTAAAACTATGTATCTTATTGATTTGAGCCGGAATACAAGTTTTCGCGCAGTTCTGAGAGAAAAAATTTACAGCTTTTTTTCATCTACTCTTCGACGACTTGTAAAATCGATGCTCGTGAATCTTGCTAGTTTCGATCTATAACGATGTATCCCGTTGTTTTGAGCCAGAATACAAGTTTTCGCGCAGTTCTGAGAGAAAACATTTGCACCTTTTTTTCATCTACTCTTCGACGACTTGCAAAATTGATGCTCGTGAATCTTGCTAGATTCGATCTAAAATTATGTATCCCGTTGTTTTGAGCCGGAATACACGTTTTCGCGCAGTTCTGAGAGAAAAAGTTTACACCTTTCTCTCGTCTACTCTTCGACGACTTGTAAAATCGATGCTCTTGAATCTTGCTAGTTTCGATCTAAAACGATGAATCCCGTTGTTTTGAGCCGGAATACAAGTTTTCGCGCAGTTCTGAGAGAAAAAGTTGGCACCTTTCTCCCGTCTACTCTTCGACGACTTGTAAAATCGATGCTCGTGAATCTTGCTAGTTTCGATCTATAACGATGTATCCCGTTGTTTTGAGCCGGAATACAAGTTTTCGCGCAGTTCTGAGAGAACAAGTTTGCACCTTTCTCTCGTCTAATCTTCGACGACTTGTAAAATCGATGCTCGTGAATCGTGCTAGTTTCGATCTGAAACGATGTATCCCGTTGTTTTGAGCCGGAATACATGTTTTCGCGCAGTTCTCAGAGAAAAAGTTTGCACCTTTCTCTCCTCTACTTTTCGACGACTTGTTAAATCGATGCTCGTTATTCTTGCTAGTTTCGATATAAAACAATGTTTCCCTTTGTTTTGAGCCGGAATAGAAGTTTTCGCGCAGTTCTGAGAGAAAAAATTTACACCTTTCTCTCGTCTACTCTTCGACGACTTGTAAACACGATCCTCGTCAATTTTGCTTCTTTCGATCTAAAACGATGTATCCCGTTGTTTTGAGCCGGAATACAAGTTTTCGCCAAGTTCTGAGAGAAAAAATTTACACCTTTCTCTCGTCTACTCTTCGACGACTTGTAAAATCGATGCTCGTGAATCTTGCTAGTTTCGATCTAAAACGATGTATCTCGTTGTTTTCAGCCGGAATACAAGTTTTCGCGCAGTTCTGTGAGAAACGTTTACAACTTTCTCTCCTCTACTCTTCGACGGCTTGTAAAATTGATGCTCGTTATTCTTGCTAGATTCGATATAAAACGATGTATCCCTTTGTTTTTAGCCGGAATACAAGTTTTCGCGCAGTTCAGAGAGAAAAAATGTACCCCTTTTTTTCGTCTACTCTTCGACGACTTGTAAAATCGATGCTCGTGAATCTTGCTGGTTTCGATCTAAAACGATGTATCCCGTTGTTTTGAGCCGGAATGAAAGTTTTCGCGCAGTTCTGAGAGAAAAAGTTTGCACCTTTCTCTCGTCAACTCTTCGACGTCTTGTAAAATCGATGCTCGAGAATCTTGCTAGTTTCGATCTAAAACGATGTATCCCGTTGTTTTGAGCCGGAATACAAGTTTTCGCGCAGTTCTGAGAGAAAAAGTTGGCACCTTTCTCTTGTCTACTCTTCGACGACTTGTAAAATCGATGCTCGTGAATCTTGCTAGTTTCGACCTAAAACGATGTATCCCTTTGTTTTGAGCCGGAATACAAGTTTTCACGCAGTTCTGAGAAAAAAAGTTTACACCTTTCTGTCGTCTACTCTTCGACGAATTGTAAAATCGATGCTCGCGAATCTGGCTAGTTTCGATCTAAAACGATGTATCTCGTTGTTTTGAGCCGGAATACAAGTTTTCGCGCAGTTCTGAGAGAAAAAATTTACACCTTTTTTTCATCTACTCTTCGACGGCTTGTAAAAACGATGCTCGTGAATTTTGCTTGTTTCGATCTAAAACCATGTATCCCGTTGTTTTGAGCCGGAATACAAGTTTTCGCGCAGTTCTGAGAGAAAAAGTTTGCACCTTTCTCTCGTCTACTCTTCGACGACTTGTAAAATCGATGCTCGTGAATCGTGCTAGTTTCGATCTAAAACGATGTATCCCGTTGTTTTGAGCCGGAATACATGTTTTCGCGCAGATCTGAGAGAAAAAGTTTACACCTTTCTCTCCTCTTCTCTTCGACGACTTGTTAATCGATGCTCGTGATTCTTGCTAGTTTCGATATAAAACGATGTATCCCTTTGTTTTGAGCCGGAATAGAAGTTTTCGCGCAGTTCTGAGAAAAAAGTTTACACCTTTCTCTCGTCTACTCTTCGACGACTTGAAAAAACGATGCTCCTAAAACGATGTATCCAGTTGTTTTGAGCCGGAACACAAGTTTTCGCGCAGTTCTGAGAGAAAAAATTTACACCTTTCTCTCGTCTACTCTTCGACGACTTGTAAAAATGATGCTCGTGAATTTTGCTTGTTTCGATCTAAAACGATGTATCCCGTTGTTTTGAGCCGGAATACAAGTTCTCTCGCAGTTCTGAGAGAAGAATTTTACACCTTTCTCTCGTCTACTCTTCGAAGACTTGCAAAATCGATGCTCGTGAATCTGGCTAGTTTCGATCTAAAACTGTGTATCCCTTTGTTTTGAGCCGGAATACAAGTTTTCACGCAGTTCTGAGAGAAAAAGTTTACACCTTTCTCTCGTCTACTCTTCGACGACTTGTAAAATCGATGCTCGTGAATCTTGCTAGTTTCGATCTAAAACGATGTATCTCGTTGTTTTGAGCCGGAATACAAGTTTTCGCGCAGTTCTGAGAGAAAAAATTTACACCTTTTTTTCAGCTACTCTTCGACGACTTGTAAAAACGATCTCGTGAATTTTGCTTGTTTCGATCTAAAACGATGTATCCCGTTGTTTTGAGCCGGAATACAAGTTTTCGCGCAGTTCTGAGAGAAAAAGTTTGCACCTTTCTCTCGTCTACTCTTCGACGACTTGTAAAATCGATGCTCGTGAATCGTGCTAGTTTCGATCTAAAACGATGTATCCCGTTGTTTTGAGCCGGAATACATGTTTTCGCGCAGATCTGAGAGAAAAAGTTTACACCTTTCTCTCCTCTACTCTTCGACGACTTGTTAAATCGATGCTCGTGATTCTTGCTAGTTTCGATATAAAACGATGTATCCCTTTGTTTTGAGCCGGAATAGAAGTTTTCGCGCAGTTCTGAGAAAAAAGTTTACACCTTTCTCTCGTCTACTCTTCGACGACTTGAAAAAACGATGCTTCTAAAACGATGTATCCAGTTGTTTTGAGCCGGAACACAAGTTTTCGCGCAGTTCTGAGAGAAAAAATTTACACCTTTCTCTCGTCTACTCTTCGACGACTTGTAAAAATGATGCTCGTGAATCTTGCTAGTTTCGATCTAAAACGATGTATCCCGTTGTTTTGAGCCGGTATACAAGTTTTCGCGCAGTTCTGAGAGAAGAATTTTACACGTTTCTCTCGTCTACTCTTCGAAGAATTGCAAAATCGATGCTCGTGAATCTTGCTAGTTTCGATCTAAAACGATGTATCCCGTTGTTTTCAGCCGGAATACCAGTTTTCGCGCAGTTCTGAGAGAAAAAGTTTACACCTTTCTCTCGTCTACTCTTCGACGACTTGTAAAATGATGCTCGTGAATCTGGCTAGTTTCGATCTAAAACGATGTATCTCGTTGTTTTGAGCCGGAATACAAGTTTTCGCGCAGTTCTGAGAGAAACGTTTACACCTTTCTCTCCTCTACTCTTCGACGACTTGTAAAATCGATGCTCGTTATTCTTGCTAGATTCGATATAAAACGATGTATCCCTTTGTTTTTAGCCGGAATACGTCTTCGCGCAGTTCTGAGAGAAAAAATTTACCCCTTTTTTTCGTCTACTCTTCGACGACTTGTAAAATCGATGCTCGTGAATCTTGCTGGTTTCGATCTAAAACGATGTATCCCGTTGTTTTGAGCCCGAATGAAAGTTTTCGCGCAGTTCTGAGAGAAAAAGTTTGCACCTTTCTCTCGTCAACTCTTCGACGTCTTGTAAAATCGATGCTCGTGAATCTTGCTAGTTTCGATCTAAAACGATGTATCCCGTTGTTTTGAGCCGGAATACACGTTTTCGCGCAGTTCTGAGAGAAAAAGTTGGCACCTTTCTCTCGTCTACTCTTCGACGACTTGTAAAATCGATGCTCGTGAATCTTGCTAGTTTCGACCTAAAACGATGTATCCCTTTGTTTTGAGCCGGAATACAAGTTTTCACGCAGTTCTGAGAGAAAAAGTTTACACCTTTCTGTCGTCTACTCTTCGACGATTTGTAAAATCGATGCTCGTGAATCTGGCTAGTTTCGATCTAAAACGATGTATCTCGTTGTTTTGAGCCGGAATACAAGTTTTCGCGCAGTTCTGAGAGAAAAAATATACACCTTTTTTTCATCTACTCTTCGACGACTTGTAAAAAGGATGCTCGTGAATTTTGCTTGTTTCGATCTAAAACGATGTTTCCCGTTGTTTTGAGCCGGAATACAAGTTTTCGCGCAGTTCTGAGAGAAAAAGATTGCACCTTTCTCTCGTCTACTCTTCGACGACTTGTAAAATCGATGCTCGTGAATCGTGCTAGTTTCGATCTAAAACGATGTATCCCGTTGTTTTGAGCCGGAATACATGTTTTCGCGCAGATCTGAGAGAAAAAGTTTACACCTTTCTCTCCTCTACTCTTCGACGACTTGTTAAATCGATGCTCGTGATTCTTGCTAGTTTCGATATAAAACGATGCATCCCTTTGTTTTGAGCCGGAATAGAAGTTTTCGCGCAGTTCTGAGAGAAAAGTTTACACCTTTCTCTCGTCTACTCTTCGACGACTTGTAAAAACGATGCTCCTAAAACGATGTATCCAGTTGTTTTGAGCCGGAACACAAGTTTTCGCGCAGTTCTGAGAGAAAAAAATTTACACCTTTCTCTCGTCTACTCTTCGACGACTTGTAAAAACGATGCTCGTGAATTTTGCTTGTTTTGATCTAAAACGATGTATCCAGTTGTTTTGAGCCGGAACACAAGTTTTCACGCAGTTCTGAGAGAAAAAGTTTACACCTTTCTCTCGTCTACTCTTGGACGACTTGTAAAGTCGATGCTCGTGAATCTTGCTAGTTTCGATCTAAAACGATGTATCCCGTAGTTTTGAGCCGGTATACAAGTTTTCGCGCAGTTCTGAGAGAAGAATTTTACACCTTTCTCTCGTCTACTCTTCGAAGAATTGCAAAATCGATGCTCGTGAATCTTGCTAGTTTCGATCAAAAACGATGTATCCCGTTGTTTTGAGCCGGAATACCAGTTTTCGCGCAGTTCTGAGAGAAAAAGTTTACACCTTTCTCTCGTCTACTCTTCGACGACTTGTAAAATCGATGCTCGTGAATTTTGCTTGTTTCGATCTAAAACGATGTATCCCGTTGTTTTGAGCCGGAATACAAGTTTTTGCGCAGTTCTGAGAGAAAAAGTTTGCACCTTTCTCTCGTTTAATCTTCGACGACTTGTAAAATCGGTGCTCGTGAATCGTGCTAGTTTCAATCTAAAACGATGTATCCCGTTGTTTTGAGCCGGAATACATGTTTTCGCGCAATTCTGAGAGAAAAAGTTTGCACCTTTCTCTCGTCTACTCTTCGACGACTTGTAAAACCGATGCTCGTGAATCGTGCTAGTTTCGATCTAAAACGATGTATCCCGTTGTTTTGAGCCGGAATACATGTTTTCGCGCAGATCTGAGAGAAAAAGTTTACACCTTTCTCTCCTCTACTCTTCGACGACTTGTTAAATCGATGTTCGTGATTCTTGCTAGTTTCGATATAAAACGATGTATCCCTTTGTTTTGAGCCGGAATAGAAGTTTTCGCGCAGTTCTGAGAGAAAAGTTTACACCTTTGTCTCGTCTACTCTTCGACGACTTGAAAAAACGATGCTCCTAAAACGATGTATCCAGTTGTTTTGAGCCGGAACACAAGTTTTCGCGCAGTTCTGAGAGAAAAAATTTACACCTTTCTCTCGTCTACTCTTCGACGACTTGTAAAAACGATGCTCGTGATTTTTGCTTGTTTCGATCTAAAACGATGTATCCCGTTGTTTTGAGCCGGAATACAAGTTCTCGCGCAGTTCTGAGAGAAGAATTTTACACCTTTCTCTCGTCTACTCTTCGAAGACTTGAAAAATCGATGCTCCTGAATCTGGCTAGTTTCGATCTAAAACGATGTATCCCGTTGTTTTGAGCCGGAATACATGTTTTCGCGCAGATCTGAGAGAAAAAGTTTACACCTTTCTCTCCTCTACTCTTCGACGACTTGTTAAATCGATGCTCGTGATTCTTGCTAGTTTCGATATAAAACGATGCATCCCTTTGTTTTGAGCCGGAATAGAAGTTTTCGCGCAGTTCTGAGAGAAAAGTTTACACCTTTCTCTCGTCTACTCTTCGACGACTTGTAAAAACGATGCTCCTAAAACGATGTATCCAGTTGTTTTGAGCCGGAACACAAGTTTTCGCGCAGTTCTGAGAGATAAAAATTTACACCTTTCTCTCGTCTACTCTTCGACGACTTGTAAAAACGATGCTCGTGAATTTTGCTTGTTTCGATTTTAAACGATGTATCCCGTTGTTTTGAGCCGGAATACAATTTCTCGCGCAGTTCTGAGAGAAGAATTTTACACCTTTCTCTCGTCTACTCTTCGAAGACTTGCAAAATCGATGCTCGTGAATCTGGCTTGCTTCGATCTAAAACTGTGTATCTCTTTGTCTTGAGCCGGAATACAAGTTTTCACGCAGTTCTGAGAGAAAAAGTTTACACCTTTCTCTCGTCTACTCTTGGACGACTTGTAAAGTCGATGCTCGTGAATCTTGCTAGTTTCGATCTAAAACGATGTATCCCGTAGTTTTGAGCCGGTATACAAGTTTTCGCGCAGTTCTGAGAGAAGAATTTTACACCTTTCTCTCGTCTACTCTTCGAAGAATTGCAAAATCGATGCTCGTGAATCTTGCTAGTTTCGATCAAAAACGATGTATCCCGTTGTTTTGAGCCGGAATACCAGTTTTCGCGCAGTTCTGAGAGAAAAAGTTTACACCTTTCTCTCGTCTACTCTTCGACGACTTGTAAAATCGATGCTCGTGAATCTGGCTAGTTTCGATCTAAAACGATGTATCTCGTTGTTTTGAGCCGGAAAACAAGATTTCGTGCAGTTCTGAGAGAAAAAATTTACACCTTTTTCTCGTCTACTCTTCGACGACTTGTAAAAACGATGCTCGTGAATTTTGCTTGTTTCGATCTAAAACGATGTATCCCGTTGTTTTGAGCCGGAATACAAGTTTTTGCGCAGTTCTGAGAGAAAACGTTTGCACCTTTCTCTCGTCTACTCTTGGACGACTTGTAAAGTCGATGCTCGTGAATCTTGCTAGTTTCGATCTAAAACGATGTATCCCGTAGTTTTGAGCCGGTATACAAGTTTTCGCGCAGTTCTGAGAGAAGAATTTTACACCTTTCTCTCGTCTACTCTTCGAAGAATTGCAAAATCGATGCTCGTGAATCTTGCTAGTTTCGATCAAAAACGATGTATCCCGTTGTTTTGAGCCGGAATACCAGTTTTCGCGCAGTTCTGAGAGAAAAAGTTTACACCTTTCTCTCGTCTACTCTTCGACGACTTGTAAAATCGATGCTCGTGAATCTGGCTAGTTTCGATCTAAAACGATGTATCTCGTTGTTTTGAGCCGGAAAACAAGATTTCGTGCAGTTCTGAGAGAAAAAATTTACACCTTTTTCTCGTCTACTCTTCGACGACTTGTAAAAACGATGCTCGTGAATTTTGCTTGTTTCGATCTAAAACGATGTATCCCGTTGTTTTGATCCGGAATACAAGTTTTTGCGCAGTTCTGAGAGAAAAAGTTTGCACCTTTCTCTCGTCTAATCTTCGACGACTTGTAAAATCGGTGCTCGTGAATCGTGCTAGTTTCGATCTAAAACGATGTATCCCGTTGTTTTGAGCCGGAATACATGTTTTCGCGCAATTCTGAGAGAAAAAGTTTGCACCTTTCTCTCGTCTACTCTTCGACGACTTGTAAAACCGATGCTCGTGAATCGTGCTAGTTTCGATCTAAAACGATGTATCCCGTTTTTTTGAGCCGGAATACATGTTTTCGCGCAGATCTGAGAGAAAAAGTTTACACCTTTCTCTCCTCTACTCTTCGACGACTTGTTAAATCGATGTTCGTGATTCTTGCTAGTTTCGATATAAAACGATGTATCCCTTTGTTTTGAGCCGGAATAGAAGTTTTCGCGCAGTTCTGAGAGAAAAGTTTACACCTTTCTCTCGTCTACTCTTCGACGACTTGAAAAAACGATGCTCCTAAAACGATGTATCCAGTTGTTTTGAGCCGGAACACAAGTTTTCGCGCAGTTCTGAGAGAAAAAATTTACACCTTTCTCTCGTCTACTCTTCGACGACTTGTAAAAACGATGCTCGTGATTTTTGCTTGTTTCGATCTAAAACGATGTATCCCGTTGTTTTGAGCCGGAATACAAGTTCTCGCGCATTTCTTAGAGAAGAATTTTACACCTTTCTCTCGTCTACTCTTCGAAGACTTGCAAAATCGATGCTCGTGAATCTGGCTAGTTTCGATCTAAAACGATGTATCCCGTTGTTTTGAGCCGGAATACATGTTTTCGCGCAGATCTGAGAGAAAAAGTTTACACCTTTCTCTCCTCTACTCTTCGACGACTTGTTAAATCGATGCTCGTGATTCTTGCTAGTTTCGATATAAAACGATGCATCCCTTTGTTTTGAGCCGGAATAGAAGTTTTCGCGCAGTTCTGAGAGAAAAGTTTACACCTTTCTCTCGTCTACTCTTCGACGACTTGTAAAAACGATGCTCCTAAAACGATGTATCCAGTTGTTTTGAGCCGGAACACAAGTTTTCGCGCAGTTCTGAGAGAAAAAAATTTACACCTTTCTCTCGTCTACTCTTCGACGACTTGTAAAAACGATGCTCGTGAATTTTGCTTGTTTCGATCTAAAACGATGTATCCCGTTGTTTTGAGCCGGAATACAAGTTTTTGCGCAGTTCTGAGAGAAAACGTTTGCACCTTTCTCTCGTCTACTCTTGGACGACTTGTAAAGTCGATGCTCGTGAATCTTGCTAGTTTCGATCTAAAACGATGTATCCCGTAGTTTTGAGCCGGTATACAAGTTTTCGCGCAGTTCTGAGAGAAGAATTTTACACCTTTCTCTCGTCTACTCTTCGAAGAATTGCAAAATCGATGCTCGTGAATCTTGCTAGTTTCGATCAAAAACGATGTATCCCGTTGTTTTGAGCCGGAATACCAGTTTTCGCGCAGTTCTGAGAGAAAAAGTTTACACCTTTCTCTCGTCTACTCTTCGACGACTTGTAAAATCGATGCTCGTGAATCTGGCTAGTTTCGATCTAAAACGATGTATCTCGTTGTTTTGAGCCGGAAAACAAGATTTCGTGCAGTTCTGAGAGAAAAAATTTACACCTTTTTCTCGTCTACTCTTCGACGACTTGTAAAAACGATGCTCGTGAATTTTGCTTGTTTCGATCTAAAACGATGTATCCCGTTGTTTTGATCCGGAATACAAGTTTTTGCGCAGTTCTGAGAGAAAAAGTTTGCACCTTTCTCTCGTCTAATCTTCGACGACTTGTAAAATCGGTGCTCGTGAATCGTGCTAGTTTCGATCTAAAACGATGTATCCCGTTGTTTTGAGCCGGAATACATGTTTTCGCGCAATTCTGAGAGAAAAAGTTTGCACCTTTCTCTCGTCTACTCTTCGACGACTTGTAAAACCGATGCTCGTGAATCGTGCTAGTTTCGATCTAAAACGATGTATCCCGTTTTTTTGAGCCGGAATACATGTTTTCGCGCAGATCTGAGAGAAAAAGTTTACACCTTTCTCTCCTCTACTCTTCGACGACTTGTTAAATCGATGTTCGTGATTCTTGCTAGTTTCGATATAAAACGATGTATCCCTTTGTTTTGAGCCGGAATAGAAGTTTTCGCGCAGTTCTGAGAGAAAAGTTTACACCTTTCTCTCGTCTACTCTTCGACGACTTGAAAAAACGATGCTCCTAAAACGATGTATCCAGTTGTTTTGAGCCGGAACACAAGTTTTCGCGCAGTTCTGAGAGAAAAAATTTACACCTTTCTCTCGTCTACTCTTCGACGACTTGTAAAAACGATGCTCGTGATTTTTGCTTGTTTCGATCTAAAACGATGTATCCCGTTGTTTTGAGCCGGAATACAAGTTCTCGCGCATTTCTTAGAGAAGAATTTTACACCTTTCTCTCGTCTACTCTTCGAAGACTTGCAAAATCGATGCTCGTGAATCTGGCTAGTTTCGATCTAAAACGATGTATCCCGTTGTTTTGAGCCGGAATACATGTTTTCGCGCAGATCTGAGAGAAAAAGTTTACACCTTTCTCTCCTCTACTCTTCGACGACTTGTTAAATCGATGCTCGTGATTCTTGCTAGTTTCGATATAAAACGATGCATCCCTTTGTTTTGAGCCGGAATAGAAGTTTTCGCGCAGTTCTGAGAGAAAAGTTTACACCTTTCTCTCGTCTACTCTTCGACGACTTGTAAAAACGATGCTCCTAAAACGATGTATCCAGTTGTTTTGAGCCGGAACACAAGTTTTCGCGCAGTTCTGAGAGAAAAAAATTTACACCTTTCTCTCGTCTACTCTTCGACGACTTGTAAAAACGATGCTCGTGAATTTTGCTTGTTTCGATCTAAAACGATGTATCCCGTTGTTTTGAGCCGGAATACAATTTCTCGCGCAGTTCTGAGAGAAGAATTTTACACCTTTCTCTCGTCTACTCTTCGAAGACTTGCAAAATCGATGCTCGTGAATCTGGCTTGCTTCGATCTAAAACTGTGTATCCCTTTGTCTTGAGCCGGAATACAAGTTTTCACGCAGTTCTGAGAGAAAAAGTTTACACCTTTCTCTCGTCTACTCTTGGACGACTTGTACAGTCGATGCTCGTGAATCTTGCTAGTTTCGATCTAAAACGATGTATCCCGTAGTTTTGAGCCGGTATACAAGTTTTCGCGCAGTTCTGAGAGAAGAATTTTACACCTTTCTCTCGTCTACTCTTCGAAGAATTGCAAAATCGATGCTCGTGAATCTTGCTAGTTTCGATCAAAAACGATGTATCCCGTTGTTTTGAGCCGGAATACCAGTTTTCGCGCAGTTCTGAGAGAAAAAGTTTACACCTTTCTCTCGTCTACTCTTCGACGACTTGTAAAATCGATGCTCGTGAATCTGGCTAGTTTCGATCTAAAACGATGTATCTCGTTGTTTTGAGCCGGAAAACAAGATTTCGTGCAGTTCTGAGAGAAAAAATTTACACCTTTTTCTCGTCTACTCTTCGACGACTTGTAAAAACGATGCTCGTGAATTTTGCTTGTTTCGATCTAAAACGATGTATCCCGTTGTTTTGAGCCGGAATACAAGTTTTTGCGCAGTTCTGAGAGAAAAAGTTTGCACCTTTCTCTCGTCTAATCTTCGACGACTTGTAAAATCGGTGCTCGTGAATCGTGCTAGTTTCGATCTAAAACGATGTATCCCGTTGTTTTGAGCCGGAATACATGTTTTCGCGCAATTCTGAGAGAAAAAGTTTGCACCTTTCTCTCGTCTACTCTTCGACGACTTGTAAAATCGATGCTCGTGAATCGTGCTAGTTTCGATCTAAAACGATGTATCCCGTTGTTTTGAGCCGGAATACATGTTTTCGCGCAGATCTGAGAGAAAAAGTTTACACCTTTCTCTCCTCTACTCTTCGACGACTTGTTAAATCGATGCTCGTGATTCTTGCTAGTTTCGATATAAAACGATGTATCCCTTTGTTTTGAGCCGGAATAGAAGTTTTCGCGCAGTTCTGAGAGAAAAGTTTACACCTTTCTCTCGTCTACTCTTCGACGACTTGAAAAAACGATGCTCCTAAAACGATGTATCCAGTTGTTTTGAGCCGGAACACAAGTTTTCGCGCAGTTCTGAGAGAAAAAATTTACACCTTTCTATCGTCTACTCTTCGACGACTTGTAAAAATGATGCTCGTGATTTTTGCTTGTTTCGATCAAAACGATGTATCCCGTTGTTTTGAGCCGGAATACAAGTTCCCGCGCAGTTCTGAGAGAAGAATTTTACACCTTTCTCTCGTCTACTCTTCGAAGACTTGCAAAATCGATGCTCGTGAATCTGGCTAGTTTCGATCTAAAACTGTGTATCCCTTTGTTTTGAGCCGGAATACAAGTTTTCACGCAGTTCTGAGAGAAAAAGTTTGCACCTTTCTCTCGTCAACTCTTCGACGACTTGCAAAATCGATGCTCGTGAATCTTGCTAGTTTCGATCTAAAACGATGTATCCCGTTGTTTTGAGCCGGAATACAAGTTTTCGCGCCGTTCTGAGGGAAAAAGTTGGCACCTTTCTCTCGTCTACTCTTCGACGACTTGTAAAATCGATGCTCGTGAATCTTGCTAGTTTCGACCTGAAACGATGTATCCCTTTGTTTTGAGCCGGTATACAAGTTTTCGCGCAGTTCTGAGAGAAAAAGGTTACACCTTTCTCTCGTCTACTCTTCGACGACTTGTAAAGTCGATGCTCGTGAATCTTGCTAGTTTCGATCTAAAACGATGTATCCCGTTGTTTTGAGCCGGTATACAAGTTTTCGCGCAGTTCTGAGAGAAGAATTTTACACGTTTCTCTCGTCTACTCTTCGAAGAATTGCAAAATCGATGCTCGTGAATCTTGCTAGTTTCGATCTAAAACGATGTATCCCGTTGTTTTCAGCCGGAATACCAGTTTTCGCGCAGTTCTGAGAGAAACGTTTACACCTTTCTCTCCTCTACTCTTCGACGACTTGTAAAATCGATGCTCGTTATTCTTGCTAGATTCGATATAAAACGATGTATCCCTTTGTTTTTAGCCGGAATACGTCTTCGCGCAGTTCTTAGAGAAAAAATTTACCCCTTTTTTTCGTCTACTCCTCGACGACTTGTAAAATCGATGCTCGTGAATCTTGCTGGTTTCGATCTAAAACGATGTATCCCGTTGTTTTGAGCCCGAATGAAAGTTTTCGCGCAGTTCTGAGAGAAAATTTTAAACCTTTCTGTCGTCTACTCTTCGACCACTTGTAAAATCGATGCTCGTGAATCTTGCTAGTTTCGATCTAAAACGATGTATCCCGTTGTTTTGAGCCGGAATACACGTTTTCGCGCAGTTCTGAGAGAAAAAGTTGGCACCTTTCTCTCGTCTACTCTTCGACGACTTGTAAAATCGATGCTCGTGAATCTTGCTAGTTTCGACCTAAAACGATGTATCCCTTTGTTTTGAGCCGGAATACAAGTTTTCACGCAGTTCTGAGAGAAAAAGTTTACACCTTTCTGTCGTCTACTCTTCGACGAATTGTAAAATCGATGCTCGTGAATCTGGCTAGTTTCGATCTAAAACGATGTATCTCGTTGTTTTGAGCCGGAATACAAGTTTTCGCGCAGTTCTGAGAGAAAAAATATACACCTTTTTTTCATCTTCTCTTCGACGACTTGTAAAAAGGATGCTCGTGAATTTTGCTTGTTTCGATCTAAAACGATGTTTCCCGTTGTTTTGAGCCGGAATACAAGTTTTCGCGCAGTTCTGAGAGAAAAAGTTTGCACCTTTCTCTCGTCTACTCTTCGACGACTTGTAAAATCGATGCTCGTGAATCGTGCTAGTTTCGATCTAAAACGATGTATCCCGTTGTTTTGAGCCGGAATACATGTATTCGCGCAGATCTGACAGAAAAAGTTTACACCTTTCTCTCCTCTACTCTTCGACGACTTGTTAAATCGATGCTCGGGATTCTTGCTAGTTTCGATATAAAACGATGCATCCCTTTGTTTTGAGCCGGAATAGAAGTTTTCGCGCAGTTCTGAGAGAAAAGTTTACACCTTTCTCTCGTCTACTCTTCGACGACTTGTAAAAACGATGCTCCTAAAACGATGTATCCAGTTGTTTTGAGCCGGAACACAAGTTTTCGCGCAGTTCTGAGAGAAAAAAATTTACACCTTTCTCTCGTCTACTCTTCGACGACTTGTAAAAACAATGCTCGTGAATTTTGCTTGTTTCGATCTAAAACGATGTATCCCGTTGTTTTGAGCCGGAATACAAGTTCTCGCGCAGTTCTGAGAGAAGAATTTTACACCTTTCTCTCGTCTACTCTACGAAGACTTGCAAAATCGATGCTCGTGAATCTGGCTTGCTTCGATCTAAAACTGTGTATCCCTTTGTCTTGAGCCGGAATACAAGTTTTCACGCAGTTCTGAGAGAAAAAGTTTGCACCTTTCTCTCGTCTACTCTTGGACGACTTGTAAAGTCGATGCTCGTGAATCTTGCTAGTTTCGATCTAAAACGATGTATCCCGTAGTTTTGAGCCGGTATACAAGTTTTCGCGCAGTTCTGAGAGAAGAATTTTACACCTTTCTCTCGTCTACTCTTCGAAGAATTGCAAAATCGATGCTCGTGAATCTTGCTAGTTTCGATCAAAAACGATGTATCCCGTTGTTTTGAGCCGGAATACCAGTTTTCGCGTAGTTCTGAGAGAAAAGTTTACACCTTTCTCTCGTCTACTCTTCGACGACTTGAAAAAACGATGCTCCTAAAACGATGTATCCAGTTGTTTTGAGCCGGAACACAAGTTTTCGCGCAGTTCTGAGAGAAAAAATTTACACCTTTCTATCGTCTACTCTTCGACGACTTGTAAAAATGATGCTCGTGATTTTTGCTTGTTTCGATCAAAACGATGTATCCCGTTGTTTTGAGCCGGAATACAAGTTCTCGCGCAGTTCTGAGAGAAGAATTTTACACCTTTCTCTCGTCTACTCTTCGAAGACTTGCAAAATCGATGCTCGTGAATCTGGCTAGTTTCGATCTAAAACTGTGTATCCCTTTGTTTTGAGCCGGAATACAAGTTTTCACGCAGTTCTGAGAGAAAAAGTTTACACCTTTCTCTCGTCTACTCTTCGACGACTTGTAAAGTCGATGCTCGTGAATCTTGCTAGTTTCGATCTAAAACGATGTATCCCGTTGTTTTGAGCCGGTATACAAGTTTTCGCGCAGTTCTGAGAGAAGAATTTTACACGTTTCTCTCGTCTACTCTTCGAAGAATTGCAAAATCGATGCTCGTGAATCTTGCTAGTTTCGATCTAAAACGATGTATCCCGTTGTTTTCAGCCGGAATACCAGTTTTCGCGCAGTTCTGAGAGAAACGTTTACACCTTTCTCTCCTCTACTCTTCGACGACTTGTAAAATCGATGCTCGTTATTCTTGCTAGATTCGATATAAAACGATGTATCCCTTTGTTTTTAGCCGGAATACGTCTTCGCGCAGTTCTGAGAGAAAACATTTACCCCTTTTTTTCGTCTACTCTTCGACGACTTGTAAAATCGATGCTCGTGAATCTTGCTGGTTTCGATCTAAAACGATGTATCCCGTTGTTTTGAGCCCGAATGAAAGTTTTCGCGCAGTTCTGAGAGAAAAAGTTTGCACCTTTCTCTCGTCAACTCTTCGACGTCTTGTAAAATCGATGCTCGTGAATCTTGCTAGTTTCGATCTAAAACGATGTATCCCGTTGTTTTGAGCCGGAATACACGTTTTCGCGCAGTTCTGAGAGAAAAAGTTGGCACCTTTCTCTCGTCTACTCTTCGATGACTTGTAAAATCGATGCTCGTGAATCTTGCTAGTTTCGACCTAAAACGATGTATCCCTTTGTTTTGAGCCGGAATACAAGTTTTCACGCAGTTCTGAGAGAAAAAGTTTACGCCTTTCTGTCGTCTACTCTTCGACGAATTGTAAAATCGATGCTCGTGAATCTGGCTAGTTTCGATCTAAAACGATGTATCTCGTTGTTTTGAGCCGGAATACAAGTTTTCGCGCAGTTCTGAGAGAAAAAATATACACCTTTTTTTCATCTACTCTTCGACGACTTGTAAAAAGGATGCTCGTGAATTTTGCTTGTTTCGATCTAAAACGATGTTTCCCGTTGTTTTGAGCCGGAATACAAGTTTTCGCGCAGTTCTGAGAGCAAAAGTTTGCACCTTTCTCTCGTCTACTCTTCGACGACTTGTAAAATCGATGCTCGTGAATCGTGCTAGTTTCGATCTAAAACGATGTATCCCGTTGTTTTGAGCCGGAATACATGTATTCGCGCAGATCTGACAGAAAAAGTTTACACCTTTCTCTCCTCTACTCTTCGACGACTTGTTAAATCGATGCTCGTGATTCTTGCTAGTTTCGATATAAAACGATGCATCCCTTTGTTTTGAGCCGGAATAGAAGTTTTCGCGCAGTTCTGAGAGAAAAGTTTACACCTTTCTCTCGTCTACTCTTCGACGACTTGTAAAAACGATGCTCCTAAAACGATGTATCCAGTTGTTTTGAGCCGGAACACAAGTTTTCGCGCAGTTCTGAGAGACAAAAATTTACACCTTTCTCTCGTCTACTCTTCGACGACTTGTAAAAACGATGCTCGTGAATTTTGCTTGTTTCGATCTAAAACGATGTATCCCGTTGTTTTGAGCCGGAATACAAGTTCTCGCGCAGTTCTGAGAGAAGAATTTTACACCTTTCTCTCGTCTACTCTACGTAGACTTGCAAAATCGATGCTCGTGAATCTGGCTTGCTTCGATCTAAAACTGTGTATCCCTTTGTCTTGAGCCGGAATACAAGTTTTCACGCAGTTCTGAGAGAAAAAGTTTACACCTTTCTCTCGTCTACTCTTGGACGACTTGTAAAGTCGATGCTCGTGAATCTTGCTAGTTTCGATCTAAAACGATGTATCCCGTAGTTTTGAGCCGGTATACAAGTTTTCGCGCAGTTCGGAGAGAAGAATTTTACACCTTTCTCTCGTCTACTCTTCGAAGAATTGCAAAATCGATGCTCGTGAATCTTGCTAGTTTCGATCAAAAACGATGTATCCCGTTGTTTTGAGCCGGAATACCAGTTTTCGCGCAGTTCTGAGAGAAAAAGTTTACACCTTTCTCTCGTCTACTCTTCGACGACTTGTAAAATCGATGCTCGTGAATCTGGCTAGTTTCGATCTAAAACGATGTATCTCGTTGTTTTGAGCCGGAAAACAAGATTTCGTGCAGTTCTGAGAGAAAAAATTTACACCTTTTTCTCGTCTACTTTTCGACGACTTGTAAAAACGATGCTCGTGAATTTTGCTTGTTTCGATCTAAAACGATGTATCCCGTTGTTTTGAGCCGGAATACAAGTTTTTGCGCAGTTCTGAGAGAAAAAGTTTGCACCTTTCTCTCGTCTAATCTTCGACGACTTGTAAAATCGGTGCTCGTGAATCGTGCTAGTTTCGATCTAAAACGATGTATCCCGTTGTTTTGAGCCGGAATACATGTTTTCGCGCAATTCTGAGAGAAAAAGTTTGCACCTTTCTCTCGTCTACTCTTCGACGACTTGTAAAATCGATGCTCGTGAATCGTGCTAGTTTCGATCTAAAACGATGTATCCCGTTGTTTTGAGCCGGAATACATGTTTTCGCGCAGATCTGAGAGAAAAAGTTTACACCTTTCTCTCCTCTACTCTTCGACGACTTGTTAAATCGTTGCTCGTGATTCTTGCTAGTTTCGATATAAAACGATGTATCCCTTTGTTTTGAGCCGGAATAGAAGTTTTCGCGCAGTTCTGAGAGAAAAGTTTACACCTTTCTCTCGTCTACTCTTCGACGACTTGAAAAAACGATGCTCCTAAAACGATGTATCCAGTTGTTTTGAGCCGGAACACAAGTTTTCGCGCAGTTCTGAGAGAAAAAATTTACACCTTTCTCTCGTCTACTCTTCGACGACTTGTAAAAACGATGCTCGTGATTTTTGCTTGTTTCGATCTAAAACGATGTATCCCGTTGTTTTGAGCCGGAATACAAGTTCTCGCGCAGTTCTGAGAGAAGAATTTTACACCTTTCTCTCGTCTACTCTTCGAAGACTTGCAAAATCGATGCTCGTGAATCTGGCTAGTTTCGATCTAAAACTGTGTATCCCTTTGTTTTGAGCCGGAATACAAGTTTTCACGCAGTTCTAAGAGAAAAAGTTTACACCTTTCTCTCGTCTACTCTTCGACGACTTGTAAAGTCAATGCTCGTGAATCTTGCTAGTTTCGATCTAAAACGATGTATCCCGTTGTTTTGAGCCGGTATACAAGTTTTCGCGCAGTTCTGAGAGAAGAATTTTACACCTTTCTCTCGTCTACTCTTCGAAGAATTGCAAAATCGATGCTCGTGAATCTTGCTAGTTTCGATCTAAAACGATGTATCCCGTTGTCTTGAGCCGGAATACCAGTTTTCGCGCAGTTCTGAGAGAAAAAGTTTACACCTTTCTCTCGTATACTCTTCGACGACTTGTAAAATCGATGCTCGTGAATCTGGCTAGTTTCGATCTAAAACGATGTATCTCGTTGTTTTGAGCCGGAAAACAAGATTTCGCGCAGTTCTGAGAGAAAAAATTTACACCTTTTTCTCGTCTACTCTTCGACGACTTGTAAAAACGATGCTCGTGTGCTTGTTTCGATCTAAAACGATGTATCCCGTTGTTTTGAGCCGGAATACATGTTTTCGCGCAGTTCTCAGAGAAAAAGTTTACACCTTTCTCTCCTCTACTCTTCGACGACTTGTTAAATCGATGCTCGTTATTCTTGCTAGTTTCGATATAAAACAATGTATCCCTTTGTTTTGAGCCGGAATAGAAGTTTTCGCGCAGTTCTGAGAGAAAAAATTTACACCTTTCTCTCGTCTACTCTTCGACGACTTGTAAAAACGATGCTCGTGAATTTTGCTTGTTTCGATCTAAAACGATGTATCCCGCTGTTTTGAGCCGGAATAGAAGTTTTCGCGTAGTTCTGAGAGAAAAAATTTACACCTTTCTCTCGTCTACTCTTCGACGACTTGTAAAATCGATGCTCGTGAATCTTGCTAGTTTCGATCTAAAACGATGTATCTCGTTGTTTTGAGCCGGAATACAAGTTTTCGCGCAGTTCTGAGAGAAACGTTTACACCTTTCTCTCCTCTACTCTTCGACGACTTGTAAAATCGATGCTCGTTATTCTTGCCAGATTCGATATAAAACGATGTATCCCTTTGTTTTTAGCCGGAATAGAAGTTTTCGCGCAGTTCTGAGTGAAAAAAATTTACCCCTTTTTTTCGTCTACTCTTGGACGACTTGTAAAATCGATGCTCGTGAATCTTGCTGGTTTCGATCTAAAACGATGTATCCCGTTGTTTTGAGCCGGAATGAAAGTTTTCGCGCAGTTCTGAGAGAAAAAGTTTGCACCTTTCTCTCGTCAACTCTTCGACGTCTTGTAAAATCGATGCTCGTGAATCTTGCTAGTTTCGATCTAAAACGATGTATCCCGTTGTTTTGAGCCGGAATACAAGTTTTCGCGCAGTTCTGAGAGAAAAAGTTGGCACCTTTCTCTCGTCTACTCTTCGACGAATTGTAAAATCGATGCTCGTGAATCTTGCTAGTTTCGACCTAAAACGATGTATCCCTTTGTTTTGAGCCGGAAAACAAGATTTCGTGCAGTTCTGAGAGAAAAAGGTTACACCTTTCTGTCGTCTACTCTTCGACGAATTGTAAAATCGATGCTCGTGAATCTGGCTAGTTTCAATCTAAAACGATGTATCTTGTTGTTTTGAGCCGGAATACATGTTTTCGCGCAGATCTGAGAGAAAAAGTTTACACCTTTCTCTCCTCTACTCTTCGACGACTTGTTAAATCGATGCTCGTGATTCTTGCTAGTTTCGATATAAAACGATGTATCCCTTTGTTTTGAGCCGGAATAGAAGTTTTCGCGCAGTTCTGAGAGAATAGTTTACACCTTTCTCTCGTCTACTCTTCGGCGACTTGTAAAAACGATGCTCCTAAAACGATGTATCCAGTTGTTTTGAGCCGGAACACAAGTTTTCGCGCAGTTCTGAGAGAAAAAATTTACACCTTTCTCTCGTCTACTCTTCGACGACTTGTAAAAACGATGCTCGTGAATTTTGCTTGTTTCGATCTAAAACGATGTATCCCGTTGTTTTGAGCCGGAATACAAGTTCTCGCGCAGTTCTGAGAGAAGAATTTTACACCTTTCTCTCGTCTACTCTTCGAAGACTTTCAAGATCGATGCTCGTGAATCTGGCTTGTTTCGATCTAAAACTGTGTATCCCTTTGTCTTGAGCCGGAATACAAGTTTTCACGCAGTTCTGAGAGAAAAAGTTTACACCTTTCTCTCGTCTACTCTTCAACGACTTGTAAAGTCGATGCTCGTGAATCTTGCTAGTTTCGATCTAAAACGATGTATCCCGTAGTTTTGAGCCGGTATACAAGTTTTCGCGCAGTTCTGAGAGAAGAATTTTACACCTTTCTCTCGTCTACTCTTCGAAGAATTGCAAAAATCGATGCTCGTGAATCTTGCTAGTTTCAATCAAAAACGATGTATCCCGTTGTTTTGAGCCGGAATACCAGTTTTCGCGCAGTTCTGAGAGAAAAAGTTTACACCTTTCTCTCGTCTACTCTTCGACGTCTTGTAAAATCGATGCTCGTGAATCTTGCTAGTTTCGATCTAAAACGAAGTATCCCGTTGTTTTGAGCCGGAATACAAGTTTTCGCGCAGTTCTGAGAGAAAAAGTTGGCACCTTTCTCTCGTCTACTCTTCGACGACTTGTAAAATCGATGCTCGTGAATCTTGCTAGTTTCGACCTAAAACGATGTATCCCTTTGTTTTGAGCCGGAATACAAGTTTTCACGCAGTTCTGAGAGAAAAAGTTTACACCTTTCTCTCCTCTACTCTTCGACGACTTGTTAAATCGATGCTCGTTATTCTTGCTAATTTCGATATACAACAATGTATCCCTTTGTTTTGAGCCGGAATAGAAGTTTTCGCGCAGTTCTGAGAGAAAAAATTTACACCTTTTTTTCGTCTACTCTTCGACGACTTGTAAAATCGATGCTCGTGAATCTTGCTAGTTTCGATCTATAACGATGTATCGCGTAGTTTTGAGCCGGTATACAAGTTTTCGCGCAGTTCTGAGAGAAGAATTTTACACCTTTCTCTCGTCTACTCTTCGAAGAATTGCAAAATCGATGCTCGTGAATCTTGCTAGTTTCGATCAAAAACGATGTATCCCGTTGTTTTGAGACGGAATACCAGTTTTCGCGCAGTTCTGAGAGAAAAAGTTTACACCTTTCTCTCGTCGACTCTTCGACGACTTGTAAAATCGATGCTCGTGAATCTGGCTAGTTTCGATCTAAAACGATGTATCTCGTTGTTTTGAGCCGGAAAACAAGATTTCGTGCAGTTCTGAGAGAAAAAATTTACACCTTTTTCTCGTCTACTCTTCGACGACTTGTAAAAACGATGCTCGTGAATTTTGCTTGTTTCGATCTAAAACGATGTATCCCGTTGTTTTGAGCCGGAATACAAGTTTTTGCGCAGTTCTAAGAGAAAAAGTTTGCACCTTTCTCTCGTCTAATCTTCGACGACTTGTAAAATCGGTGCTCGTGAATCGTGCTAGTTTCGATCTAAAACGATGTATCCCGTTGTTTTGAGCCGGAATACATGTTTTCGCGCAGTTCTGAGAGAAAAAGTTTGCACCTTTCTCTCGTCTACTCTTCGACGACTTGTAAAATCGATGCTCGTGAATCGTGCTAGTTTCGATCTAAAACGATGTATCCCGTTGTTTTGAGCCGGAATACATGTTTTCGCGCAGATCTGAGAGAAAAAGTTTACACCTTTCTCTCCTCTACTCTTCGACGACTTGTTAAATCGATGCTCGTGATTCTTGCTAGTTTCGATATAAAACGATGTATCCCTTTGTTTTGAGCCGGAATAGAAGTTTTCGCGCAGTTCTGAGAGAAACGTTTACACCTTTCTCTCGTCTACTCTTCGACGACTTGAAAAAACGATGCTCCTAAAACGATGTATCCAGTTGTTTTGAGCCGGAACACAAGTTTTCGCGCAGTTCTGAGAGAAAAAATTTACACCTTTCTCTCGTCTACTCTTCGACGACTTGTAAAAACGATGCTCGTGATTTTTGCTTGTTTCGATCTAAAACGATGTATCCCGTTGTTTTGAGCCGGAATACAAGTTCTCGCGCAGTTCTGAGAGAAGAATTTTACACCTTTCTCTCGTCTACTCTTCGAAGACTTGCAAAATCGATGCTCGTGAATCTGGCTAGTTTCGATCTAAAACTGTGTATCCCTTTGTTTTGAGCCGGAATACAAGTTTTCACGCAGTTCTGAGAGAAAAAGTTTACACCTTTCTCTCGTCTACTCTTCGACGACTTGTAAAGTCAATGCTCGTGAATCTTGCTAGTTTCGATCTAAAACGATGTATCCCGTTGTTTTGAGCCGGTATACAAGTTTTCGCGCAGTTCTGAGAGAAGAATTTTACACCTTTCTCTCGTATACTCTTCGAAGAATTGCAAAATCGATGCTCGTGAATCTTGCTAGTTTCGATCTAAAACGATGTATCCCGTTGTTTTGAGCCGGAATACCAGTTTTCGCGCAGTTCTGAGAGAAAAAGTTTACACCTTTCTCTCGTATACTCTTCGACGACTTGTAAAATCGATGCTCGTGAATCTGGCTAGTTTCGATCTAAAGCGATGTATCTCGTTGTTTTGAGCCGGAAAACAAGATTTCGCGCAGTTCTGAGAGAAAAAATTTACACCTTTTTCTCGTCTACTCTTCGACGACTTGTAAAAACGATGCTCGTGTGCTTGTTTCGATCTAAAACGATGTATCCCGTTGTTTTGAGCCGGAATACATGTTTTCGCGCAGTTCTCAGAGAAAAAGTTTACACCTTTCTCTCCTCTACTCTTCGACGACTTGTTAAATCGATGCTCGTTATTCTTGCTAGTTTCGATATAAAACAATGTATCCCTTTGTTTTGAGCCGGAATAGAAGTTTTCGCGCAGTTCTGAGAGAAAAAATTTACACCTTTCTCTCGTCTACTCTTCGACGACTTGTAAAAACGATGCTCGTGAATTTTGCTTGTTTCGATCTAAAACGATGTATCCCGCTGTTTTGAGCGGGAATACAAGTTTTCGCGTAGTTCTGAGAGAAAAAATTTACACCTTTCTCTCGTCTACTCTTCGACGACTTGTAAAATCGATGCTCGTGAATCTTGCTAGTTTCGATCTAAAACGATGTATCTCGTTGTTTTGAGCCGGAATACAAGTTTTCGCGCAGTTCTGAGAGAAAAAGTTGGCACCTTTCTCTCGTCTACTCTTCGACGACTTGTAAAATCGATGCTCGTGAATCTTGCTAGTTTCGACCTAAAACGATGTATCCCTTTGTTTTGAGCCGGAAAACAAGATTTCGTGCAGTTCTGAGAGAAAAAGGTTACACCTTTCTGTCGTCTACTCTTCGACGAATTGTAAAATCGATGCTCGTGAATCTGGCTAGTTTCGATCTAAAACGATGTATCTCGTTGTTTTGAGCCGGAATACATGTTTTCGCGCAGATCTGAGAGAAAAAGTTTACACCTTTCTCTCCTCTACTCTTCGACGACTTGTTAAATCGATGCTCGTGATTCTTGCTAGTTTCGATATAAAACGATGTATCCCATTGTTTTGAGCCGGAATAGAAGTTTTCGCGCAGTTCTGAGAGAAAAGTTTACACCTTTCTCTCGTCTACTCTTCGACGACTTGTAAAAAAGATGCTCCTAAAACGATGTATCCAGTTGTTTTGAGCCGGAACACAAGTTTTCGCGCAGTTCTGAGTGAAAAAATTTACACCTTTCTCTCGTCTACTCTTCGACGACTTGTAAAAACGATGCTCGTGAATTTTGCTTGTTTCGATCTAAAACGATGTATCCCGTTGTTTTGAGCCAGAATACAAGTTCTCGCGCAGTTCTGAGAGAAGAATTTTACACCTTTCTCTCGTCTACTCTTCGAAGACTTGCAAAATCGATGCTCGTGAATCTGGCTTGTTTCGATCTAAAACTGTGTATCCCTTTGTCTTGAGCCGGAATACAAGTTTTCACGCAGTTCTGAGAGAAAAAGTTTACACCTTTCTCTCGTCTACCCTTCAACGACTTGTAAAGTCGATGCTCGTGAATCTTGCTAGTTTCGATCTAAAACGATGTATCCCGTAGTTTTGAGCCGGTATACAAGTTTTCGCGCAGTTCTGAGAGAAGAATTTTACACCTTTCTCTCGTCTACTCTTCGAAGAATTGCAAAAATCGATGCTCGTGAATCTTGCTAGTTTCAATCAAAAACGATGTATCCCGTTGTTTTGAGCCGGAATACCAGGCGCAGTTCTGAGAGAAAAAGTTTACACCTTTCTCTCGTCTACTCTTCGACGTGTTGTAAAATCGATGCTCGTGAATCTTGCTAGTTTCGATCTAAAACGATGTATCCCGTTGTTTTGAGCCGGAATACAAGTTTTCGCGCAGTTATGAGAGAAAAAGTTGGCACCTTTCTCTCGTCTACTCTTCGACGACTTGTAAAATCGATGCTCGTGAATCTTGCTAGTTTCGACCTAAAACGATGTGTCCCTTTGTTTTGAGCCGGAATACAAGTTTTCACGCAGTTCTGAGAGAAAAAGTTTACACCTTTCTCTCCTCTACTCTTCGACGACTTGTTAAATCGATGCTCGTTATTCTTGCTAATTTCGATATACAACAATGTATCCCTTTGTTTTGAGCCGGAATAGAAGTTTTCGCGCAGTTCTGAGAGAAAAAATTTACACCTTTTTTTCGTCTACTCTTCGACGACTTGTAAAATCGATGCTCGTGAATCTTGCTAGTTTCGATCTATAACGATGTATCCCGTTGTTTTGAGCCGGAATACAAGTTTTCGCGCGCAGTTCTGAGAGAAAAAATTTACACCTTTCTCTCGTCTACTCTTCGACGACTTGTAAAAACGATGCTCGTGAATTTTGCTTGTTTCGACCTAAAACGATGTATCTCGTTGTTTTGAGCCGGAATACAAGCTTTCGCGCAGTTCTGAGAGAAACGTTTACACCTTTCTCTCCTCTACTCTTCGACGACTTGTAAAATCGATGCTCGTTATTCTTGCTAGATTCGATATAAAACGATGTATCCCTTTGTTTTTAGCCGGAATACAAGTTTTCGCGCAGTTCTGAGAGAAAAAATTTACCCCTTTTTTCGTCTACTCTTCGACGACTTGTAAAATCGATGCTCGTGAATCTTGCTAGTTTCGATCTAAAAACGATGTATCCCGTTGTTTTGAGCCGGAATGCAAGTTTTCGCGCAGTTCTGAGAGAAAAAGTTTGCACCTTTCTCTCGTCAACTCTTCGACGCTTTGTAAAATCGATGCTCGTGAATCTTGCTAGTTTCGATCTAAAACGATGTATCCCGTAGTTTTGAGCCGGAATACAAGTTTTCGCGCAGTTCTGAGAAAAAAAGTTTACACCTTTCTCTCGTCTACTCTTCGACGACTTGTAAAATCGATGCTCGTGAATTTTGCTAGTTTCGATCTAAAACGATGTATCCCGTTGTTTTGAGCCATAATACAAGTTTTCGCGCAGTTCTGAGAGAGAAAGTTTACACCATTCTTTCGCCTACTCTTCGACGACTTGTAAAAGTGATGCTCCTGAATCTTGCTAGTTTCGATCTAAAACGATGTATCCCGTTGTTTTGAGCCGGAATACAAGTTTTCGCGCAGTTCTGAGAGAAAAAATTTACACCTTTCTCTCCTCTACTCTTCGACGACTTGTTAAATCGATGCTCGTGATTCTTGCTAGTTTCGATATAAAACGATGTATCCCTTTGTTTTGAGCCGGAATAGAAGTTTTCGCGCAGTTCTGAGAGAAAAGTTTACACCTTTCTCTCGTCTACTCTTCGACGACTTGTAAAAACGATGCTCCTAAAACGATGTATACCAGTTGTTTTGAGCCGGAACACAAGTTTTCGCGCAGTTCTGAGAGAAAAAATTTACACCTTTCTCTCGTCTACTCTTCGACGACTTGTAAAAACGATGCTCGTGAATTTTGCTTGTTTCGATCTAAAACGATGTATCCCGTTGTTTTGAGCCGGAATACAAGTTCTCGCGCAGTTCTGAGAGAAGAATTTTACACCTTTCTCTCGTCTACTCTTCGAAGAATTGCAAAATCGATGCTCGTGAATCTGGCTTGTTTCGATCTCAAACTGTGTATCCCTTTGTCTTGAGCCGGAATACAAGTTTTCACGCAGTTCTGAGAGAAAAACTTTACACCTTTCTCTCGTCTACTCTTCAACGACTTGTAAAGTTGATGCTCGTGAATCTTGCTAGTTTCGATCTAAAACGATGTATCCCGTAGTTTTGAGCCGGTATACAAGTTTTCGCGCAGTTCTGAGAGAAGAATTTTACACCTTTCTCTCGTCTACTCTTCGAAAAATTGCAAAAATCGATGCTCGTGAATCTTGCTAGTTTCGATCAAAAACGATGTATCCCGTTGTTTTGAGCCGGAATACCAGTTTTCGCGCAGTTCTGAGAGAAAAAGTTTACACCTTTCTCTCGTCTACTCTTCGACGTCTTGTAAAATCGATGCTCGTGAATCTTGCTAGTTTCGATCTAAAACGATGTATCCCGTTGTTTTGAGCCGGAATACAAGTTTTCGCGCAGTTCTGAGAGAAAAAGTTGGCACCTTTCTCTCCTCTACTCTTCGACGACTTGTTAAATCGATGCTCGTTATTCTTGCTAATTTCGATATACAACAATGTATCCCTTTGTTTTGAGCCGGAATAGAAGTTTTCGCGCAGTTCTGAGAGAAAAAATTTACACCTTTTTTTCGTCTACTCTTCGACGACTTGTAAAATCGATGCTCGTGAATCTTGCTAGTTTCGATCTATAACGATGTATCCCGTTGTTTTGAGCCGGAATACAAGTTTTCGCGCAGTTCTGAGAGAAAAAATTTACACCTTTCTCTCGTCTACTCTTCGACGACTTGTAAAAACGATGCTCGTGAATTTTGCTTGTTTTGATCTAAAACGATGTATCCCGTTGTTTTCAGCCGGAATACAAGTTTTCGCACAGTTCTGAGAGAAAAATTTACACCTTTCTCTCGTCTACTCTTCGACGACTTGTAAAATCGATGCTCGTGAATCTTGCTAGTTTCGATCTAAAACGATGTATCTCGTTGTTTTGAGCCGGAATACAAGTTTTCGCGCAGTTCTGAGAGAAACGTTTACACACCTTTCTCTCCTCTACTCTTCGACGACTTGTTAAATCGATGCTCGTGATTCTTGCTAGTTTCGATATAAAACGATGTATCCCTTTGTTTTGAGCCGGAATAGAAGTTTTCGCGCAGTTCTGAGAGAAAAGTTTACACCTTTCTCTCGTCTACTCTTCGACGACTTGTAAAAACGATGCTCCTAAAACGATGTATCCAGTTGTTTTGAGCCGGAACACAAGTTTTCGCGCAGTTCTGAGAGAAAAAATTTACACCTTTCTCTCGTCTACTCTTCGACGACTTGTAAAAACGATGCTCGTGAATTTTGCTTGTTTCGATCTAAAACGATGTATCCCGTTGTTTTGAGCCGGAATACAAGTTCTCGCGCAGTTCTGAGAGAAGAATTTTACACCTTTCTCTCGTCTACTCTTCGAAGAATTGCAAAATCGATGCTCGTGAATCTGGCTTGTTTCGATCTCAAACTGTGTATCCCTTTGTCTTGAGCCGGAATACAAGTTTTCACGCAGTTCTGAGAGAAAAACTTTACACCTTTCTCTCGTCTACTCTTCAACGACTTGTAAAGTTGATGCTCGTGAATCTTGCTAGTTTCGATCTAAAACGATGTATCCCGTAGTTTTGAGCCGGTATACAAGTTTTCGCGCAGTTCTGAGAGAAGAATTTTACACCTTTCTCTCGTCTACTCTTCGAAGAATTGCAAAAATCGATGCTCGTGAATCTTGCTAGTTTCGATCTAAAAACGATGTATCCCGTTGTTTTGAGCCGGAAAACCAGTTTTCGCGCAGTTCTGAGAGAAAAAAGTTTACACCTTTCTCTCGTCTACTCTTCGACGTCTTGTAAAATCGATGCTCGTGAATCTTGCTAGTTTCGATCTAAAACGATGTATCCCTTTGTTTTGAGCCGGAATAGAAGTTTTCGCGCAGTTCTGAGAGAAAAAATTTACACCTTTTTTTCGTCTACTCTTCGACGACTTGTAAAATCGATGCTCGTGAATCTTGCTAGTTTCGATCTATAACGATGTATCCCGTTGTTTTGAGCCGGAATACAAGTTTTCGCGCAGTTCTGAGAGAAAAAATTTACAACCTTTTTTCGTCTACTCTTCGACGACTTGTAAAATCGATGCTCGTGAATCTTGCTAGTTTCGATCTATAACGATGTATCCCGTTGTTTTGAGCCGGAATACAAGTTTTCGCGCAGTTCTGAGAGAAAAAATTTACACCTTTTTTTCGTCTACTCTTCGACGACTTGTAAAATCGATGCTCGTGAATCTTGCTAGTTTCGATCTAAAACGATGTATCCCTTTGTTTTGAGCCGGAATAGAAGTTTTCGCGCAGTTCTGAGAGAAAAAATTTACACCTTTTTTTCGTCTACTCTTCGACGACTTGTAAAATCGATGCTCGTGAATCTTGCTAGTTTCGATCTATAACGATGTATCCCGTTGTTTTGAGCCGGAATACAAGTTTTCGCGCAGTTCTGAGAGAAAAAATTTACACCTTTTTTTCGTCTACTCTTCGACGACTTGTAAAATCGATGCTCGTGAATCTTGCTAGTTTCGATCTATAACGATGTATCCCGTTGTTTTGAGCCGGAATACAAGTTTTCGCGCAGTTCTGAGAGAAAAAGTTGGCACCTTTCTCTCCTCTACTCTTCGACGACTTGTTAAATCGATGCTCGTTATTCTTGCTAATTTCGATATACAACAATGTATCCCTTTGTTTTGAGCCGGAATAGAAGTTTTCGCGCAGTTCTGAGAGAAAAAATTTACACCTTTTTTTCGTCTACTCTTCGACGACTTGTAAAATCGATGCTCGTGAATCTTGCTAGTTTCGATCTATAACGATGTATCCCGTTGTTTTGAGCCGGAATACAAGTTTTCGCGCAGTTCTGAGAGAAAAAATTTACACCTTTCTCTCGTCTACTCTTCGACGACTTGTAAAAACGATGCTCGTGAATTTTGCTTGTTTTGATCTAAAACGATGTATCCCGTTGTTTTCAGCCGGAATACAAGTTTTCGCACAGTTCTGAGAGAAAAATTTACACCTTTCTCTCGTCTACTCTTCGACGACTTGTAAAATCGATGCTCGTGAATCTTGCTAGTTTCGATCTAAAACGATGTATCTCGTTGTTTTGAGCCGGAATACAAGTTTTCGCGCAGTTCTGAGAGAAACGTTTACACCTTTCTCTCCTCTACTCTTCGACGACTTGTTAAATCGATGCTCGTGATTCTTGCTAGTTTCGATATAAAACGATGTATCCCTTTGTTTTGAGCCGGAATAGAAGTTTTCGCGCAGTTCTGAGAGAAAAGTTTACACCTTTCTCTCGTCTACTCTTCGACGACTTGTAAAAACGATGCTCCTAAAACGATGTATCCAGTTGTTTTGAGCCGGAACACAAGTTTTCGCGCAGTTCTGAGAGAAAAAATTTACACCTTTCTCTCGTCTACTCTTCGACGACTTGTAAAAACGATGCTCGTGAATTTTGCTTGTTTCGATCTAAAACGATGTATCCCGTTGTTTTGAGCCGGAATACAAGTTCTCGCGCAGTTCTGAGAGAAGAATTTTACACCTTTCTCTCGTCTACTCTTCGAAGAATTGCAAAATCGATGCTCGTGAATCTGGCTTGTTTCGATCTCAAACTGTGTATCCCTTTGTCTTGAGCCGGAATACAAGTTTTCACGCAGTTCTGAGAGAAAAACTTTACACCTTTCTCTCGTCTACTCTTCAACGACTTGTAAAGTTGATGCTCGTGAATCTTGCTAGTTTCGATCTAAAACGATGTATCCCGTAGTTTTGAGCCGGTATACAAGTTTTCGCGCAGTTCTGAGAGAAGAATTTTACACCTTTCTCTCGTCTACTCTTCGAAGAATTGCAAAAATCGATGCTCGTGAATCTTGCTAGTTTCGATCAAAAACGATGTATCCCGTTGTTTTGAGCCGGAAAACCAGTTTTCGCGCAGTTCTGAGAGAAAAAGTTTACACCTTTCTCTCGTCTACTCTTCGACGTCTTGTAAAATCGATGCTCGTGAATCTTGCTAGTTTCGATCTAAAACGATGTATCCCTTTGTTTTGAGCCGGAATAGAAGTTTTCGCGCAGTTCTGAGAGAAAAAATTTACACCTTTTTTTCGTCTACTCTTCGACGACTTGTAAAATCGATGCTCGTGAATCTTGCTAGTTTCGATCTATAACGATGTATCCCGTTGTTTTGAGCCGGAATACAAGTTTTCGCGCAGTTCTGAGAGAAAAAATTTACACCTTTTTTTCGTCTACTCTTCGACGACTTGTAAAATCGATGCTCGTGAATCTTGCTAGTTTCGATCTATAACGATGTATCCCGTTGTTTTGAGCCGGAATACAAGTTTTCGCGCAGATCTGAGAGAAAAAATTTACACCTTTTTTTCGTCTACTCTTCGACGACTTGTAAAATCGATGCTCGTGAATCTTGCTAGTTTCGATCTAAAACGATGTATCCCTTTGTTTTGAGCCGGAATAGAAGTTTTCGCGCAGTTCTGAGAGAAAAAATTTACACCTTTTTTTCGTCTACTCTTCGACGACTTGTAAAATCGATGCTCGTGAATCTTGCTAGTTTCGATCTATAACGATGTATCCCGTTGTTTTGAGCCGGAATACAAGTTTTCGCGCAGTTCTGAGAGAAAAAATTTACACCTTTTTTTCGTCTACTCTTCGACGACTTGTAAAATCGATGCTCGTGAATCTTGCTAGTTTCGATCTATAACGATGTATCCCGTTGTTTTGAGCCGGAATACAAGTTTTCGCGCAGTTCTGAGAGAAAAAGTTGGCACCTTTCTCTCCTCTACTCTTCGACGACTTGTTAAATCGATGCTCGTTATTCTTGCTAATTTCGATATACAACAATGTATCCCTTTGTTTTGAGCCGGAATAGAAGTTTTCGCGCAGTTCTGAGAGAAAAAATTTACACCTTTTTTTCGTCTACTCTTCGACGACTTGTAAAATCGATGCTCGTGAATCTTGCTAGTTTCGATCTATAACGATGTATCCCGTTGTTTTGAGCCGGAATACAAGTTTTCGCGCAGTTCTGAGAGAAAAAATTTACACCTTTCTCTCGTCTACTCTTCGACGACTTGTAAAAACGATGCTCGTGAATTTTGCTTGTTTTGATCTAAAACGATGTATCCCGTTGTTTTCAGCCGGAATACAAGTTTTCGCACAGTTCTGAGAGAAAAATTTACACCTTTCTCTCGTCTACTCTTCGACGACTTGTAAATTCGATGCTCGTGAATCTTGCTAGTTTCGATCTAAAACGATGTATCTCGTTGTTTTGAGCCGGAATACAAGTTTTCGCGCAGTTCTGAGAGAAACGTTTACACCTTTCTCTCCTCTACTCTTCGACGACTTGTAAAATCGATGCTCGTTATTCTTGCTAGATTCGATATAAAACGATGTATCCCTTTGTTTTTAGCCGGAATACAAGTTTTCGCGCAGTTCTGAGAGAAAATTTACCCCTTTTTTCGTCTACTCTTCGACGACTTGTAAAATCGATGCTCGTGAATCTTGCTAGTTTCGATCTAAAACGATGTATCCCGTTGTTTTGAGCTGGAATGCAAGTTTTCGCGCAGTTCTGAGAGAAAAAGTTTGCACCTTTCTCTCGTCTACTCTTCGACGACTTGTAAAATCGATGCTCGTGAATCTGGCTAGTTTCAATCTAAAACGATGTATCTCGTTGTTTTGAGCCGGAAAACAAGTTTTCGCGTAGTTCTGAGAGAAAAAATTTACACCTTTTTCTCGTCTACTCTTCGACGACTTGTAAAATCGATGCTCTTGAATCGTGCTAGTTTCGATCTAAAACGATGTATCCCGTTGTTTTGAGCCGGAATACATGTTTTCGCGCAGTTCTGAGAGAAACGTTTACACCTTTCTCTCCTCTACTCTTCGACGACTTGTAAAATCGATGCTCGTTATTCTTGCTAGTTTCGATCTAAAACGATGTATCCCGTTGTTTTGAGCCGGAATACAAGTTTTCTCGCAGTTCTGATAGAAAAAGTTGGCACCTTTCTCTCGTCTACTCTTCGAATACTTGTAAAATCGATGCTCGTGAATCTTGCTAGTTTCGACCTAAAACGATGTATTCCTTTGTTTTGAGCCGGAATAGAAGTTTTCACGCAGTTCTGAGAGAAAAAGTTTACACTTTTCTCTCGTCTACTCTTCAACGACTTGTAAAGTCGATGCTCGTGAATCTTGCTAGTTTCGATCTAAAACGATGTATCCCGTAGTTTTGAGCCGGTATACAAGTTTTCGCGCAGTTCTGAGAGAAGAATTTTACACCTTTCTCTCGTCTACTCTTCGAAGAATTGCAAAAATCGATGCTCGTGAATCTTGCTAGTTTCGATCAAAAACGATGTATCCCGTTGTTTTGAGCCGGAATACCAGTTTTCGCGCAGTTCTGAGAGAAAAAGTTTACACCTTTCTCTCGTCTACTCTTCGACGTCTTGTAAAATCGATGCTCGTGAATCTTGCTAGTTTCGATCTAAAACGATGTATCCCGTTGTTTTGAGCCGGAATACAAGTTTTCGCGCAGTTCTGAGAGAAAAAGTTGGCGCCTTATTCTCGTCTACTCTTCGACGACTTGTAAAATCGATGCTCGTGAATCTTGCTAGTTTCGACCTAAAACGATGTATCCCTTTGTTTTGAGCCGGAATACAAGTTTTCACGCAGTTCTGAGAGAAAAAGTTTACACCTTTCTCTCCTCTACTCTTCGACGACTTGTTAAATCGATGCTCGTTATTCTTGCTAATTTCGATATACAACAATGTATCCCTTTGTTTTGAGCCGGAATAGAAGTTTTCGCGCAGTTCGGAGAGAAAAAATTTACACCTTTTTTTCGTCTACTCTTCGACGACTTGTAAAATCGATGCTCGTGAATCTTGCTAGTTTCAATCTATAACGATGTATCCCGTTGTTTTGAGCCGGAATACAAGTTTTCGCGCAGTTCTGAGAGAAAAAATTTACACCTTTCTCTCGTCTACTCTTCGACGACTTGTAAAAACGATGCTCGTGAATTTTGCTTGTTTCGATCTAAAACGATGTATCCCGTTGTTTTCAGCCGGAATACAAGTTTTCGCGCAGTTCTGAGAGAAAAAATTTACACCTTTCTCTCGTCTACTCTTCGACGACTTGTAAAATCGATGCTCGTGAATCTTGCTAGTTTCGACCTAAAACGATGTATCTCGTTGTTTTGAGCCGGAATACAAGCTTTCGCGCAGTTCTGAGAGAAACGTTTACACCTTTCTCTCCTCTACTCTTCGACGACTTGTAAAATCGATGCTCGTTATTCTTGCTAGATTCGATATAAAACGATGTATCCCTTTGTTTTTAGCCGGAATACAAGTTTTCGCGCAGTTCTGAGAGAAACAATTTACCCCTTTTTTCGTCTACTCCTCGACGACTTGTAAAAGCGATGCTCGTGAATCTTGCTAGTTTCGATCTAAAACGATGTATCCCGTTGTTTTGAGCCGGAATGCAAGTTTTCGCGCAGTTCTGAGAGAAAAAGTTTGCACCTTTCTCTCGTCAACTCTTCGACGCCTTGTAAAATAGATGCTCGTGAATCTTGCTAGTTTTGATCTAAAACGATGTATCCCGTTGTTTTGAGCCGGAATACAAGTTTTCGCGCAGTTCTGAGAGAAAAAGTTTACACCTTTCTCTCGTCTACTCTTCGACGACTTGTAAAAACGATGCTCGTGAATTTTGCTTGTTTTGATCTAAAACGATGTATCCCGTTGTTTTGAGCCGGAATACAAGTTTTCGCGCAGTTCTGAGAGAAAAAATTTACACCTTTCTCTCGTCTACTCTTCGACGACTTGTAAAAACGATGCTCGTGAATTTTGCTTGTTTTGATCTAAAACGATGTATCCCGTTGTTTTCAGCCGGAATACAAGTTTTCGCACAGTTCTGAGAGAAAAATTTACACCTTTCTCTCGTCTACTCTTCGACGACTTGTAAAATCGATGCTCGTGAATCTTGCTAGTTTCGATCTAAAACGATGTATCTCGTTGTTTTGAGCCGGAATACAAGTTTTCGCGCAGTTCTGAGAGAAACGTTTACACCTTTCTCTCCTCTACTCTTCGACGACTTGTAAAATCGATGCTCGTTATTCTTGCTAGATTCGATATAAAACGATGTATCCCTTTGTTTTTAGCCGGAATACAAGTTTTCGCGCAGTTCTGAGAGAAAATTTACCCCTTTTTTCGTCTACTCTTCGACGACTTGTAAAATCGATGCTCGTGAATCTTGCTAGTTTCGATCTAAAACGATGTATCCCGTTGTTTTGAGCTGGAATGCAAGTTTTCGCGCAGTTCTGAGAGAAAAAGTTTGCACCTTTCTCTCGTCTACTCTTCGACGACTTGTAAAATCGATGCTCGTGAATCTGGCTAGTTTCAATCTAAAACGATGTATCTCGTTGTTTTGAGCCGGAAAACAAGTTTTCGCGCAGTTCTGAGAGAAAAAATTTACACCTTTTTCTCGTCTACTCTTCGACGACTTGTAAAATCGATGCTCTTGAATCGTGCTAGTTTCGATCTAAAACGATGTATCTCGTTGTTTTGAGCCGGAATACAAGTTTTCGCGCAGTTCTGAGAGAAACGTTTACACCTTTCTCTCCTCTACTCTTCGACGACTTTTAAAATCGATGCTCGTTATTCTTGCTAGATTCGATATAAAACGATGTATCCCTTTGTTTTTAGCCGGAATACAAGTTTTCGCGCAGTTCTGAGTGAAAAAATTTACCCCTTTTTTCGTCTACTCTTCGACGACTTGTAAAATCGATGCTCGTGAATCTTGCTAGTTTCGATCTAAAACGATGTATCCCGTTGTTTTGAGCCGGAATGCAAGTTTTCGCGCAGTTCTGAGAGAAAAAGTTTGCACCTTTCTCTCGTCAACCCTTCGACGTCTTGTAAAATCGATGCTCGTGAATCTTGCTAGTTTCGATCTAAAACGATGTATCCCGTTGTTTTGAGCCGGAATACAAGTTTTCTCGCAGTTCTGATAGAAAAAGTTGGCACCTTTCTCTCGTCTACTCTTCGAAGACTTGTAAAATCGATGCTCGTGAATATTGCTAGTTTCGACCTAAAACGATGTATCCCTTTGTTTTGAGCCGGAATACAAGTTTTCACGCAGTTCTGAGAGAAAAAGTTTACACCTTTCTCTCGTCTACTCTTCAACGACTTGTAAAGTCGATGCTCGTGAATCGTGCTAGTTTCGATCTAAAACGATGTATCCCGTAGTTTTGAGCCGGTATACAAGTTTTCGCGCAGTTCTGAGAGAAGAATTTTACACCTTTCTCTCGTCTACTCTTCGAAGAATTGCAAAAATGGATGCTCGTGAATCTTGCTAGTTTCGATCAAAAACGATGTATCCCGTTGTTTTGAGCCGGAATAACAGTTTTCGCGCAGTTCTGAGAGAAAAAGTTTACACCTTTCTCTCGTCTACTCTTCGACGTCTTGTAAAATCGATGCTCGTGAATCTTGCTAGTTTCGATCTAAAACGATGTATCCCGTTGTTTTGAGCCGGAATACAAGTTTTCGCGCAGTTCTGAGAGAAAAAGTTGGCGCCTTATTCTCGTCTACTCTTCGACGACTTGTAAAATCGATGCTCGTGAATCTTGCTAGTTTCGACCTAAAACGATGTATCCCTTTGTTTTGAGCCGGAATACAAGTTTTCACGCAGTTCTGAGAGAAAAAGTTTACACCTTTCTCTCCTCTACTCTTCGACGACTTGTTAAATGGATGCTCGTTATTCTTGCTAATTTCGATATACAACAATGTATCCCTTTGTTTTGAGCCGGAATAGAAGTTTTCGCGCAGTTCGGAGAGAAAAAATTTACACCTTTTTTTCGTCTACTCTTCGACGACTTGTAAAATCGATGCTCGTGAATCTTGCTAGTTTCGATCTATAACGATGTATCCCGTTGTTTTGAGCCGGAATACAAGTTTTCGCGCAGTTCTGAGAGAAAAAATTTACACCTTTCTCTCGTCTACTCTTCGACGACTTGTAAAAACGATGCTCGTGAATTTTGCTTGTTTCGATCTAAAACGATGTATCCCGTTGTTTTCAGCCGGAATACAAGTTTTCGCGCAGTTCTGAGAGAAAAAATTTACACCTTTCTCTCGTCTACTCTTCGACGACTTGTAAAATCGATGCTCGTGAATCTTGCTAGTTTCGACCTAAAACGATGTATCTCGTTGTTTTGAGCCGGAATACAAGCTTTCGCGCAGTTCTGAGAGAAACGTTTACACCTTTCCTCCTCTACTCTTCGACGACTTGTATAATCGATGCTCGTTATTCTTGCTAGATTCGATATAAAACGTTGTATCCCTTTGTTTTTAGCCGGAATACAAGTTTTCGCGCAGTTCTGAGAGAAAAAATTTACCCCTTTTTTCGTCTACTCTTCGACGACTTGTAAAATCGATGCTCGTGAATCTTGCTAGTTTCGATCTAAAACGATGTATCCCGTTGTTTTGAGCCGGAATGCAAGTTTTCGCGCAGTTCTGAGAGAAAAAGTTTGCACCTTTCTCTCGTCAACTCTTCGACGCCTTGTAAAATCGATGCTCGTGAATCTTGCTAGTTTTGATCTAAAACGATGTATCCCGTTGTTTTGAGCCGGAATACAAGTTTTCGCGCAGTTCTGAGAGAAAAAGTTTACACCTTTCTCTCGTCTACTCTTCGACGACTTGTAAAATCGATGCTCGTGAATTTTGCTAGTTTCGATCTAAAACGATGTATCCCGTTGTTTTGAGCCATAATACAAGTTTTCGCGCAGTTCTGAGAGAGAAAGTTTACACCATTCTTTCGCCTGCTCTTCGACGACTTGTAAAAGTGATGCTCCTGAATCTTGCTAGTTTCGATCTAAAACGATGTATCCCGTTGTTTTGAGCCGGAATACAAGTTTTCGCGCAGTTCTGAGAGAAAAAATTTACACTTTTTTTCATCTACTCTTCGACGACTTGTAAAAACGATGCTCGTGAATTTTGCTTGTTTCGATCTAAAACGATGTATCCCGTTGTTTTGAGCCGGAATACAAGTTTTCGCGCAGTTCTGAGAGAACAAGTTTGCACCTTTCTCTCGTCTACTCTTCGACGACTTGTAAAATCGATGCTCGTGAATCGTGCTAGTTTCGATCTAAAACGATGTATCCCGTTGTTTTGAGCCGGAATACATGTTTTCGCGCAGATCTGAGAGAAAAAGTTTACACCTTTCTCTCCTCTACTCTTCGACGACTTGTGAAATCGATGGTCGTGATTCTTGCTAGTTTCGATATAAAACGATGTATCTCTTTGTTTTGAGCCGGAATAGAAGTTTTCGCGCAGTTCTGAGAGAAAAAATTTACACCTTTTTTTCCTCTACTCTTCGACGACTTGTAAAATCGATGCTCGTGAATCTTGCTAGTTTCGATCTATAACGATGTATCCCGTTGTTTTGAGCCGGAACACAAGTTTTCGCGCAGTTCTGAGAGAAAAATTTACACCTTTCTTCTACTCTTCGACGACTTGTAAAAACGATGCTCCTAAAACGATGTATCCAGTTGTTTTGAGCCGGAACACAAGTTTTCGCGCAGTTCTGAGAGAAAAAATTTACACCTTTCTCTCGTCTACTCTTCGACGACTTGTAAAAACGATGCTCGTGAATTTTGCTTGTTTCGATCTAAAACGATGTATCCCTTTGTTTTGAGCCGGAATACAAGTTCTCGCGCAGTTCTGAGAGAAGAATTTTACACCTTTCTCTCGTCTACTCTTCGAAGACTTGCAAAATCGATGCTCGTGAATCTGGCTAGTTTCGATCTAAAACTGTGTATTCCTTTGTTTTGAGCCGGAATACAAGTTTACACGCAGTTCTGAGAGAAAAAGTTTACACCTTTCTCTCGTCTACTCTTCGACGACTTGTAAAGTCGATGCTCGTGAATCTTGCTAGTTTCGATCTAAAACGATGTATCCCGTTGTTTTGAGCCGGTATACAAGTTTTCGCGCAGTTCTGAGAGAAGAATTTTACACCTTTCTCTCGTCTACTCTTCGAAGAATTGAAAATCGATGCTCGTGAATCTTGCTAGTTTCGACCTAAAACTATGTATCCCGTTGTTTTGAGCCGGAATACCAGTTTTCGCGCAGTTCTGAGAGAAAAAGTTTACACCTTTCTCTCGTCTACTCTTCGACGACTTGTAAAATCGATGCTCGTGAATCTGGCTAGTTTCGATCTAAAACGATGTATCTCGTTGTTTTGAGCCGGAAAACAAGTTTTCGCGCAGTTCTGAGAGAAAAAATTTACACCTTTTTCTCGTCTACTCTTCGACGACTTGTAAAATCGATGCTCTTGAATCGTGCTAGTTTCGATCTAAAATGATGTATCCCGTTGTTTTGAGCCGGAATACATGTTTTCGCGCAGTTCTGAGAGAAAATATTTACACCTTTCTCTCCTCTACACTTCGACGACTTGTTAAATCGATGCTCGTTATTCATGCTAGTTTCGATATAAAACAATGTATCCCTTTGTTTTGAGCCGGAATAGAAGTTTTCGCGCAGTTCTGAGAGAAAAAATTTACACCTTTTTTCGTCTACTCTTCGACGACTTGTAAAATCGATGCTCGTGAATCTTGCTAGTTTCGATCTATAACGATGTATCCCGTTGTTTTGAGCCGGAATACAAGTTTTCGCGCAGTTCTGAGAGAAACAATTTACACCTTTCTCTCGTCTACTCTTCGACGACTTGTAAAAACGATGCTCGTGAATTTTGATTGTTTTGATCTAAAACGATGTATCCCGTTGTTTTCAGCCGGAATACAAGTTTTCGCGCAGTTCTGAGAGAAAATTTACACCTTTCTCTCGTCTACTCTTCGACGACTTGTAAAATCGATGCTCGTGAATCTTGCTAATTTCGATCTAAAACGATGTATCTCGTTGTTTTGAGCCGGAATACAAGTTTTCGCGCAGTTCTGAGAGAAACGTTTACACCTTTCTCTCCTCTACTCTTCGACGACTTTTAAAATCGATGCTCGTTATTCTTGCTAGATTCGATATAAAACGATGTATCCCTTTGTTTTTAGCCGGAATACAAGTTTTCGCGCAGTTCTGAGAGAAAAAATTTACCCCTTTTTTCGTCTACTCTTCGACGACTTGTAAAATCGATGCTCGTGAATCTTGCTAGTTTCGATCTAAAACGATGTATCCCGTTGTTTTGAGCCGGAATGCAAGTTTTCGCGCAGTTCTGAGAGAAAAAGTTTGCACCTTTCTCTCGTCAACCCTTCGACGTCTTGTAAAATCGATGCTCGTGAATCTTGCTAGTTTCGATCTAAAACGATGTATCCCGTTGTTTTGAGCCGGAATACAAGTTTTCTCGCAGTTCTGATAGAAAAAGTTGGCACCTTTCTCTCGTCTACTCTTCGAAGACTTGTAAAATCGATGCTCGTGAATATTGCTAGTTTCGACCTAAAACGATGTATCCCTTTGTTTTGAGCCGGAATACAAGTTTTCACGCAGTTCTGAGAGAAAAAGTTTACACCTTTCTCTCGTCTACTCTTCAACGACTTGTAAAGTCGATGCTCGTGAATCGTGCTAGTTTCGATCTAAAACGATGTATCCCGTAGTTTTGAGCCGGTATACAAGTTTTCGCGCAGTTCTGAGAGAAGAATTTTACACCTTTCTCTCGTCTACTCTTCGAAGAATTGCAAAAATGGATGCTCGTGAATCTTGCTAGTTTCGATCAAAAACGATGTATCCCGTTGTTTTGAGCCGGAATACCAGTTTTCGCGCAGTTCTGAGAGAAAAAGTTTACACCTTTCTCTCGTCTACTCTTCGACGTCTTGTAAAATCGATGCTCGTGAATCTTGCTAGTTTCGATCTAAAACGATGTATCCCGTTGTTTTGAGCCGGAATACAAGTTTTCGCGCAGTTCTGAGAGAAAAAGTTGGCGCCTTATTCTCGTCTACTCTTCGACGACTTGTAAAATCGATGCTCGTGAATCTTGCTAGTTTCGACCTAAAACGATGTATCCCTTTGTTTTGAGCCGGAATACAAGTTTTCACGCAGTTCTGAGAGAAAAAGTTTACACCTTTCTCTCCTCTACTCTTCGACGACTTGTTAAATCGATGCTCGTTATTCTTGCTAATTTCGATATACAACAATGTATCCCTTTGTTTTGAGCCGGAATAGAAGTTTTCGCGCAGTTCGGAGAGAAAAAATTTACACCTTTTTTTCGTCTACTCTTCGACGACTTGTAAAATCGATGCTCGTGAATCTTGCTAGTTTCGATCTATAACGATGTATCCCGTTGTTTTGAGCCGGAATACAAGTTTTCTCGCAGTTCTGAGAGAAAAAATTTACACCTTTCTCTCGTCTACTCTTCGACGACTTGTAAAAACGATGCTCGTGAATTTTGCTTGTTTCGATCTAAAACGATGTATCCCGTTGTTTTCAGCCGGAATACAAGTTTTCGCGCAGTTCTGAGAGAAAAAATTTACACCTTTCTCTCGTCTACTCTTCGACGACTTGTAAAATCGATGCTCGTGAATCTTGCTAGTTTCGACCTAAAACGATGTATCTCGTTGTTTTGAGCCGGAATACAAGCTTTCGCGCAGTTCTGAGAGAAACGTTTACACCTTTCCTCCTCTACTCTTCGACGACTTGTATAATCGATGCTCGTTATTCTTGCTAGATTCGATATAAAACGTTGTATCCCTTTGTTTTTAGCCGGAATACAAGTTTTCGCGCAGTTCTGAGAGAAAAAATTTACCCCTTTTTTCGTCTACTCTTCGACGACTTGTAAAATCGATGCTCGTGAATCTTGCTAGTTTCGATCTAAAACGATGTATCCCGTTGTTTTGAGCCGGAATGCAAGTTTTCGCGCAGTTCTGAGAGAAAAAGTTTGCACCTTTCTCTCGTCAACTCTTCGACGCCTTGTAAAATCGATGCTCGTGAATCTTGCTAGTTTTGATCTAAAACGATGTATCCCGTTGTTTTGAGCCGGAATACAAGTTTTCGCGCAGTTCTGAGAGAAAAAGTTTACACCTTTCTCTCGTCTACTCTTCGACGACTTGTAAAATCGATGCTCGTGAATTTTGCTAGTTTCGATCTAAAACGATGTATCCCGTTGTTTTGAGCCATAATACAAGTTTTCGCGCAGTTCTGAGAGAGAAAGTTTACACCATTCTTTCGCCTGCTCTTCGACGACTTGTAAAAGTGATGCTCCTGAATCTTGCTAGTTTCGATCTAAAACGATGTATCCCGTTGTTTTGAGCCGGAATACAAGTTTTCGCGCAGTTCTGAGAGAAAAAATTTACACTTTTTTTCATCTACTCTTCGACGACTTGTAAAAACGATGCTCGTGAATTTTGCTTGTTTCGATCTAAAACGATGTATCCCGTTGTTTTGAGCCGGAATACAAGTTTTCGCGCAGTTCTGAGAGAACAAGTTTGCACCTTTCTCTCGTCTACTCTTCGACGACTTGTAAAATCGATGCTCGTGAATCGTGCTAGTTTCGATCTAAAACGATGTATCCCGTTGTTTTGAGCCGGAATACATGTTTTCGCGCAGATCTGAGAGAAAAAGTTTACACCTTTCTCTCCTCTACTCTTCGACGACTTGTGAAATCGATGGTCGTGATTCTTGCTAGTTTCGATATAAAACGATGTATCTCTTTGTTTTGAGCCAGAATAGAAGTTTTCGCGCAGTTCTGAGAGAAAAAATTTACACCTTTTTTTCCTCTACTCTTCGACGACTTGTAAAATCGATGCTCGTGAATCTTGCTAGTTTCGATCTATAACGATGTATCCCGTTGTTTTGAGCCGGAACACAAGTTTTCGCGCAGTTCTGAGAGAAAAATTTACACCTTTCTTCTACTCTTCGACGACTTGTAAAAACGATGCTCCTAAAACGATGTATCCAGTTGTTTTGAGCCGGAACACAAGTTTTCGCGCAGTTCTGAGAGAAAAAATTTACACCTTTCTCTCGTCTACTCTTCGACGACTTGTAAAAACGATGCTCGTGAATTTTGCTTGTTTCGATCTAAAACGATGTATCCCTTTGTTTTGAGCCGGAATACAAGTTCTCGCGCAGTTCTGAGAGAAGAATTTTACACCTTTCTCTCGTCTACTCTTCGAAGACTTGCAAAATCGATGCTCGTGAATCTGGCTAGTTTCGATCTAAAACTGTGTATTCCTTTGTTTTGAGCCGGAATACAAGTTTACACGCAGTTCTGAGAGAAAAAGTTTACACCTTTCTCTCGTCTACTCTTCGACGACTTGTAAAGTCGATGCTCGTGAATCGTGCTAGTTTCGATCTAAAACGATGTATCCCGTAGTTTTGAGCCGGTATACAAGTTTTCGCGCAGTTCTGAGAGAAGAATTTTACACCTTTCTCTCGTCTACTCTTCGAAGAATTGCAAAAATGGATGCTCGTGAATCTTGCTAGTTTCGATCAAAAACGATGTATCCCGTTGTTTTGAGCCGGAATACCAGTTTTCGCGCAGTTCTGAGAGAAAAAGTTTACACCTTTCTCTCGTCTACTCTTCGACGTCTTGTAAAATCGATGCTCGTGAATCTTGCTAGTTTCGATCTAAAACGATGTATCCCGTTGTTTTGAGCCGGAATACAAGTTTTCGCGCAGTTCTGAGTGAAAAAGTTGGCGCCTTATTCTCGTCTACTCTTCGACGACTTGTAAAATCGATGCTCGTGAATCTTGCTAGTTTCGACCTAAAACGATGTATCCCTTTGTTTTGAGCCGGAATACAAGTTTTCACGCAGTTCTGAGAGAAAAAGTTTACACCTTTCTCTCCTCTACTCTTCGACGACTTGTTAAATCGATGCTCGTTATTCTTGCTAATTTCGATATACAACAATGTATCCCTTTGTTTTGAGCCGGAATAGAAGTTTTCGCGCAGTTCGGAGAGAAAAAATTTACACCTTTTTTTCGTCTACTCTTCGACGACTTGTAAAATCGATGCTCGTGAATCTTGCTAGTTTCGATCTATAACGATGTATCCCGTTGTTTTGAGCCGGAATACAAGTTTTCGCGCAGTTCTGAGAGAAAAAATTTACACCTTTCTCTCGTCTACTCTTCGACGACTTGTAAAAACGATGCTCGTGAATTTTGCTTGTTTCGATCTAAAACGATGTATCCCGTTGTTTTCAGCCGGAATACAAGTTTTCGCGCAGTTCTGAGAGAAAAAATTTACACCTTTCTCTCGTCTACTCTTCGACGACTTGTAAAATCGATGCTCGTGAATCTTGCTAGTTTCGACCTAAAACGATGTATCTCGTTGTTTTGAGCCGGAATACAAGCTTTCGCGCAGTTCTGAGAGAAACGTTTACACCTTTCCTCCTCTACTCTTCGACGACTTGTATAATCGATGCTCGTTATTCTTGCTAGATTCGATATAAAACGTTGTATCCCTTTGTTTTTAGCCGGAATACAAGTTTTCGCGCAGTTCTGAGAGAAAAAATTTACCCCTTTTTTCGTCTACTCTTCGACGACTTGTAAAATCGATGCTCGTGAATCTTGCTAGTTTCGATCTAAAACGATGTATCCCGTTGTTTTGAGCCGGAATGCAAGTTTTCGCGCAGTTCTGAGAGAAAAAGTTTGCACCTTTCTCTCGTCAACTCTTCGACGCCTTGTAAAATCGATGCTCGTGAATCTTGCTAGTTTTGATCTAAAACGATGTATCCCGTTGTTTTGAGCCGGAATACAAGTTTTCGCGCAGTTCTGAGAGAAAAAGTTTACACCTTTCTCTCGTCTACTCTTCGACGACTTGTAAAATCGATGCTCGTGAATTTTGCTAGTTTCGATCTAAAACGATGTATCCCGTTGTTTTGAGCCATAATACAAGTTTTCGCGCAGTTCTGAGAGAGAAAGTTTACACCATTCTTTCGCCTGCTCTTCGACGACTTGTAAAAGTGATGCTCCTGAATCTTGCTAGTTTCGATCTAAAACGATGTATCCCGTTGTTTTGAGCCGGAATACAAGTTTTCGCGCAGTTCTGAGAGAAAAAATTTACACTTTTTTTCATCTACTCTTCGACGACTTGTAAAAACGATGCTCGTGAATTTTGCTTGTTTCGATCTAAAACGATGTATCCCGTTGTTTTGAGCCGGAATACAAGTTTTCGCGCAGTTCTGAGAGAACAAGTTTGCACCTTTCTCTCGTCTACTCTTCGACGACTTGTAAAATCGATGCTCGTGAATCGTGCTAGTTTCGATCTAAAACGATGTATCCCGTTGTTTTGAGCCGGAATACATGTTTTCGCGCAGATCTGAGAGAAAAAGTTTACACCTTTCTCTCCTCTACTCTTCGACGACTTGTGAAATCGATGGTCGTGATTCTTGCTAGTTTCGATATAAAACGATGTATCTCTTTGTTTTGAGCCGGAATAGAAGTTTTCGCGCAGTTCTGAGAGAAAAAATTTACACCTTTTTTTCCTCTACTCTTCGACGACTTGTAAAATCGATGCTCGTGAATCTTGCTAGTTTCGATCTATAACGATGTATCCCGTTGTTTTGAGCCGGAACACAAGTTTTCGCGCAGTTCTGAGAGAAAAATTTACACCTTTCTTCTACTCTTCGACGACTTGTAAAAACGATGCTCCTAAAACGATGTATCCAGTTGTTTTGAGCCGGAACACAAGTTTTCGCGCAGTTCTGAGAGAAAAAATTTACACCTTTCTCTCGTCTACTCTTCGACGACTTGTAAAAACGATGCTCGTGAATTTTGCTTGTTTCGATCTAAAACGATGTATCCCTTTGTTTTGAGCCGGAATACAAGTTCTCGCGCAGTTCTGAGAGAAGAATTTTACACCTTTCTCTCGTCTACTCTTCGAAGACTTGCAAAATCGATGCTCGTGAATCTGGCTAGTTTCGATCTAAAACTGTGTATTCCTTTGTTTTGAGCCGGAATACAAGTTTACACGCAGTTCTGAGAGAAAAAGTTTACACCTTTCTCTCGTCTACTCTTCGACGACTTGTAAAGTCGATGCTCGTGAATCTTGCTAGTTTCGATCTAAAACGATGTATCCCGTTGTTTTGAGCCGGTATACAAGTTTTCGCGCAGTTCTGAGAGAAGAATTTTACACCTTTCTCTCGTCTACTCTTCGAAGAATTGAAAATCGATGCTCGTGAATCTTGCTAGTTTCGATCTAAAACTATGTATCCCGTTGTTTTGAGCCGGAATACCAGTTTTCGCGCAGTTCTGAGAGAAAAAGTTTACACCTTTCTCTCGTCTACTCTTCGACGACTTGTAAAATCGATGCTCGTGAATCTGGCTAGTTTCGATCTAAAACGATGTATCTCGTTGTTTTGAGCCGGAAAACAAGTTTTCGCGCAGTTCTGAGAGAAAAAATTTACACCTTTTTCTCGTCTACTCTTCGACGACTTGTAAAATCGATGCTCTTGATTCGTGCTAGTTTCGATCTAAAATGATGTATCCCGTTGTTTTGAGCCGGAATACATGTTTTCGCGCAGTTCTGAGAGAAAAAGTTTACACCTTTCTCTCCTCTACACTTCGACGACTTGTTAAATCGATGCTCGTTATTCATGCTAGTTTCGATATAAAACAATGTATCCCTTTGTTTTGAGCCGGAATAGAAGTTTTCGCGCAGTTCTGAGAGAAAAAATTTACACCTTTTTTTCGTCTACTCTTCGACGACTTGTAAAATCGATGCTCGTGAATCTTGCTAGTTTCAATCTATAACGATGTATCCCATTGTTTTGAGCCGGAATACAAGTTTTCGCGCAATTCTGAGAGAAACAATTTACACCTTTCTCTCGTCTACTCTTCGACGACTTGTAAAAACGATGCTCGTGAATTTTGCTTGTTTTGATCTAAAACGATGTATCCCGTTGTTTTCAGCCGGAATACAAGTTTTCGCGCAGTTCTGAGAGAAAATTTACACCTTTCTCTCGTCTACTCTTCGACGACTTGTAAAATCGATGCTCGTGAATCTTGCTAGTTTCGATCTAAAACGATGTATCTCGTTGTTTTGAGCCGGAATACAAGTGTTCGCGCAGTTCTGAGAGAAACGTTTACACCTTTCTCTCCTCTACTCTTCGACGACTTGTAAAATCGATGCTCGTTATTCTTGCTAGATTCGATATAAAACGATGTATCCCTTTGTTTTTAGCCGGAATACAAGTTTTCGCGCAGTTCTGAGAGAAAATTTACCCCTTTTTTCGTCTACTCTTCGACGACTTGTAAAATCGATGCTCGTGAATCTTGCTAGTTTCGATCTAAAACGATGTATCCCGTTGTTTTGAGCCGGAATGCAAGTTTTCGCGCAGTTCTGAGAGAAAAAGTTTGCACCTTTCTCTCGTCTACTCTTCGACGACTTGTAAAATCGATGCTCGTGAATCTGGCTAGTTTCAATCTAAAACGATGTATCTCGTTGTTTTGAGCTGGAAAACAAGTTTTCGCGCAGTTCTGAGAGAAAAAATTTACACCTTTTTCTCGTCTACTCTTCGACGACTTGTAAAATCGATGCTCTTGAATAGTGCTAGTTTCGATCTAAAATGATGTATCTCGTTGTTTTGAGCCGGAAAACAAGTTTTCGCGCAGTTCTGAGAGAAAAAGTTTACACCTTTCTCTCCTCTACACTTCGACGACTTGTTAAATCGATGCTCGTTATTCATGCTAGTTTCGATATAAAACAATGTATCCCTTTGTTTTGAGCCGGAATAGAAGTTTTCGCGCAGTTCTGAGAGAAAAAATTTACACCTTTTTTTCGTCTACTCTTCGACGACTTGTAAAATCGATGCTCGTGAATCTTGCTAGTTTCGATCTATAACGATGTATCCCGTTGTTTTGAGCCGGAATACAAGTTTTCGCGCAGTTCTGAGAGAAACAATTTACACCTTTCTCTCGTCTACTCTTCGACGACTTGTAAAAACGATGCTCGTGAATTTTGCTTGTTTTGATGTAAAACGATGTATCCCGTTGTTTTCAGCCGGAATACAAGTTTTCGCGCAGTTCTGAGAGAAAATTTACACCTTTCTCTCGTCTACTCTTCGACGACTTGTAAAATCGATGCTCGTGAATCTTGCTAGTTTCGATCTAAAACGATGTATCTCGTTGTTTTGAGCCGGAATACAAGTTTTCGCGCAGTTCTGAGAGAAACGTTTACACCTTTCTCTCCTCTACTCTTCGACGACTTGTAAAATCGAAGCTCGTTATTCTTGCTAGATTCGATATAAAACGATGTATCCCTTTGTTTTTAGTCGGAATACAAGTTTTCGCGCAGTTCTGAGAGAAAATTTACCCCTTTTTTCGTCTACTCTTCGACGACTTGTAAAATCGATGTTTGTGAATCTTGCTAGTTTCGATCTAAAACGATGTATCCCGTTGTTTTGAGCCAGAATACAAGTTTTCGCGCAGTTCTGAGAGAAAAAATTTACACCTTTTTTTCATCTACTCTTCGACGACTTGTAAAATCGATGCTCCTGAATCTTGCTAGTTTCGATCTAAAACGAAGAATCCCGTTGTTGTGAGCCGGAATACAAGTTTTCGCGCAGTTCTGAGAGAAAACATTTACACCTTTTTTGCATCTACTCTTCGACGACTTGTAAAATCGATGTTCGTGAATCTTGCTAGTTTCGACCTAAAACGATGTATCCCGTTGTTTTGAGCCGGAATACATGTTTTCGCTCAGTTCTGAGGGAAAAGGTTGCACCTTTTTCTCGTCTACTCTTCGACGACTTGTAAAATCGATGCTCGTGAATCTTGCTAGTTTCGATCTAAAACGATGTATCCCGTTGTTTTGAGCCGGAATACAAGTCTTCGCGCAGTTCTTAGAGAAAAAGTTTACACCTTTCTCTCCTCTACTCTTCGACGACTTGTTAAATCGATGCTCGTTATTCATGCTAGTTTCGATATAAAACAATGTATCCCTTTGTTTTGAGCCGGATTAGAAGTTTTCGCGCAGTTCTGAGAGAAAAAATTTACACCTTTTTTTCGTCTACTCTTCGACGACTTGTAAAATCGATGCTCGTGAATCTGGCTAGTTTCAATCTAAAACGATATATCTCGTTGTTTTGAGCCGGAAAACAAGTTTTCGCGCAGTTCTGAGAGAAAAAATTTACACCTTTTTCTCGTCTACTCTTCGACGACTTGTGAAATCGATGCTCTTGAATCGTGCTAGTTTCGATCTAAAACGATGTATCCCGTTGTTTTGAGCCGGAATACAAGTCTTCGCGCAGTTCTTAGAGAAAAAGTTTACACCTTTCTCTCTACTCTTCGACGACTTGTTAAATCGATGCTCGTTATTCATGCTAGTTTCGATATAAAACAATGTATCCCGTTGTTTTGAGCCGGAATGCAAGTTTTCGCGCAGTTCTGAGAGAAAAAGTTTGCACCTTTCTCTCGTCTACTCTTCGACGACTTGTAAAATCGATGCTCGTGAATCTGGCTAGTTTCAATCTAAAACGATATATCTCGTTGTTTTGAGCCGGAAAACAAGTTTTCGCGCAGTTCTGAGAGAAAAAATTTACACCTTTTTCTCGTCTACTCTTCGACGACTTGTAAAATCGATGCTCTTGAATCGTGCTAGTTTCGATCTAAAACGATGTATCCCGTTGTTTTGAGCCGGAATACATGTTTTCGCGCAGTTCTGAGAGAAAAAGTTTACACCTTTCTCTCCTCTACTCTTCGACGACTTGTTAAATCGATGCTCGTTATTCATGCTAGTTTCGATATAAAACAATGTATCCCTTTGTTTTGAGCCGGATTAGAAGTTTTCGCGCAGTTCTGAGAGAAAAAATTTACACCTTTTTTTCGTCTACTCTTCGACGACTTGTAAAATCGATGCTCGTGAATCTTGCTAGTTTCGATCTATAACGATGTATCCCGTTGTTTTGAGCCGGAATACAAGTTTTCGCGCAGTTCTGAGAGAAAAAAATTACACCTTTCTCTCGTCTACTCTTCGGCGACTTGTAAAAACGATGCTCGTGAATTTTGCTTGTTTCGATCTAAAACGATGTATCTCGTTGTTTTCAGCCGGAATACAAGTTTTCGCGCAGTTCTGAGAGAAAAAATTTACACCTTTCTCTCGTGTACTCTTCGACGACTTGTAAAATCGATGCTCGTGAATCTTGCTAGTTTCGATCTAAAACGATGTATCTCGTTGTTTTGAGCCGGAATACAAGTTTTCGCGCAGTTCTGAGAGAAACGTTTACACCTTCCTCTCCTCTACTCTTCGACGACTTGTAAAATCGATGCTCGTTATTCTTGCTAGATTCGATATAAAACGATGTATCCCTTTGTTTTTAGCCGGAATACAAGTTTTCGCGCAGTTCTGAGAGAAAAAATTTACCCCCTTTTTTCGTCTACTCTTCGACGACTTGTAAAATCGATGCTCGTGAATCTTGCTAGTTTCGATCTAAAACGATGTATCCCGTTGTTTTGAGCCGGAATGCAAGTTTTCGCGCAGTTCTGAGAGAAAAAGTTTGCACCTTTCTCTCGTCAACCCTTCGACGTCTTGTAAAATCGATGCTCGTGAATCTTGCTAGTTTCGATCTAAAACGATGTATCCCGTTGTTTTGAGCCGGAATACAAGTTTTCTCGCAGTTCTGATAGAAAAAGTTGGCACCTTTCTCTCGTCTACTCATCGAAGACTTGTAAAATCGATGCTCGTGAATCTTGCTAGTTTCGACCTAAAACGATGTATCCCTTTGTTTTGAGCCGGAATACAAGTTTTCGCGCAGTGCTGAGAGAAAAAATTTACACCTTTTTTCATCTACTCTTCGACGACTTCTAAAATCGATGCTCCTGAACCTTGCTAGTTTCGATCTAAAACGATGAATCCCGTTGTTGTGAGCCGGAATACAAGTTTTCGCGCAGTTCTGAGAGAAAACATTTACACCTTTTTTGCATCTACTCTTCAACGACTTGTAAAATCGATGTTTGTGAATCTTGCTAGTTTCGATCTAAAACGATGTATCCCGTTGTTTTGAGCCAGAATACAAGTTTTCGCGCAGTTCTGAGAGAAAAAATTTACACCTTTTTTTCATCTACTCTTCGACGACTTGTAAAATCGATGCTCGTAAATCTGGCTAGTTTCGATCTAAAACGATGTATCCCGTTGTTTTGAGCCGGAATACAAGTTTTCGCGCAGTTCTGAGAGAAAACGTTTGCACCTTTCTCTCGTCTACTCTTCCACGACTTGTAAAATCGATGATCGTGATTCTTGCTAGATTCGATCTAAAATGATGTATCCCGTTGTTTTGAGCCTGAATACATGTTTTCGCGCAGTTCTGAGAGAAAAAGTTTACACCTTTCTCTCGTCTACTCTTCGACGACTTGTAAACTCGATGCTCGTGAATATTGCTAGTTTCAATCTAAAACGACGAATCCCGTTGTTTTGAGCCGGAATACAAGTTTTCGCGCAGTTCTGAGAGAAAACATTTGCACCTTTTTTTCATCTACTCTTCGACGACTTGTAAAATCGATGCTCGTGAATATTGCTAGTTTCGATCTAAAACGATGTATCCCGTTGTTTTGAGCCGGAATACAAGTTTTCGCGCAGTTCTGAGAGAAGTTTACACCTTTCTCTCGTCTACTCTTCGAAGAATTGCAAAATCGATGCTCGTGAATCTTGCTAGTTTCGATTTAAAACGATGTATCCCGTTGTTTTGAGCCGGAATACCAGTTTTCGCGCAGTTCTGAGAGAAAAAATTTACACCTTATTCTCGTCTACTCTTCGACCACTTGCAAAAACGATGCTCGTGAATTTTGCTTGTTTCGATCTAAAACGATGTATCCCGTTGTTTTGAGCCGGAATACAAGTTTTCGCGCAGTTCTGAGAGAAAAAATTTACACCTTTTTTTCATCTACTCTTCGACGACTTGTAAAATCGATGCTCCTGAATCTTGCTAGTTTCGATCTAAAACGATGAATCCCGTTGTTGTGAGCCGGAATACAAGTTTTCGCGCAGTTCTGAGAGAAAACATTTACACCTTTTTTTCGTCTACTCTTCGACGACTTGTAAAATCGATCTTCGTGAATCTTGCTAGTTTCGATCTAAAACGATGTATCCCGTTGTTTTGAGCCGGAATACAAGTCTTCGCGCAGTCCTTAGAGAAAAAGTTTGCACCTTTCTCTCATCTACTCTTCGACGACTTGTAAAATCGATGCTCGTGAATCTTGCTAGTTTCAATCTAAAACGATGTATCCCGTTGTTTTAAGCCGGAATACAAGTTTTCGCGCAGTTCTGAGAGAAAAAGTTTACACCTTTCTCTCGCCTACTCTTCGAAGACTTGACAAATCGATGCTCGTGAATCTTGCTATTTTCGATCTAAAACGATGTATCCCGTTGTTTTGAGACGGAATACAAGTTTTCGCGCAGTTCTGAGAGAAAAAGTTTACACCTTTCTCTCGCCTACTCTTCGACGACTTGTAAAATCGATGCTCGTAAATCTGGCTAGTTTCGATCTAAAACAATGTATCCCGTTGTTTTGAGCCGGAATACATGTTTTCGCACAGTTCTGAGGGAAAAGGTTGCACCTTGTTCTCGTCTACTCTTCGACGACTTGTAAAATCGATGCTCGTGAATCTTGCTAGTTTCGATCTAAAACGATGTATCCCGTTGTTTTGAGCCGGAATACAATTTTTCGCGCAGTTCTGAGAGAAAAAGTTTACACCTTTCTCTCGTCTACTCTTCGACGACTTGTAAAATCGATGCTCGTGAATCTTGCTAGTTTCGATCTAAAACGATGTATCCCGTTGTTTTGAGCCGCAATACAAGTTTTCGCGCAGTTCTGAGAGAAGTTTACACCTTTCTCTCGTCTACTCTTCGAAGACTTGACAAATCGATGCTCGTGAATCTTGCTATTTTCGATCTAAAACGATGTATCCTGTTGTTTTGAGACGGAATACAAGTTTTCGCGCAGTTCTGAGAGAAAAAGTTTACACCTTTCTCTCGCCTACTCTTCGACGACTTGTAAAATCGATGCTCGTAAATCTGGCTAGTTTCGATCTAAAACGATGTATCCCGTTGTTTTGAGCCGGAATACAAGTTTTCGCGCAGTTCTGAGAGAAAAAGTTTGCACCTTTCTCTCGTCTACTCTTCCACGACTTGTAAAATCGATGATCGTGATTCTTGCTAGATTCGATCTAAAATGATGTATCCCGTTGTTTTGAGCCGGAATACAATTTTTCGCGCAGTTCTGAGAGAAAAAGTTTACACCTTTCTCTCGTCTACTCTTCGACGACTTGTAAAAACGATGCTCGTGAATCTTGCTAGTTTCGATCTAAAACGATGTATCCCGTTCTTTTGAGCCGCAATACAAGTTTTCGCGCAGTTCTGAGAGAAGTTTACACCTTTCTCTCGTCTACTCTTCGAAGACTTGACAAATCGATGCTCGTGAATCTTGCTATTTTCGATCTAAAACGATGTATCCCGTTGTTTTGAGACGGAATACAAGTTTTCGCGCAGTTCTGAGAGAAAAAGTTTACACCTTTCTCTCGCCTACTCTTCGACGACTTGTAAAATCGATGCTCGTAAATCTGGCTAGTTTCGATCTAAAACGATGTATCCCGTTGTTTTGAGCCGGAATACAAGTTTTCGCGCAGTTCTGAGAGAAAACGTTTGCACCTTTCTCTCGTCTACTCTTCCACGACTTGTAAAATCGATGATCGTGATTCTTGCTAGATTCGATCTAAAATGATGTATCCCGTTGTTTTGAGCCTGAATACATGTTTTCGCGCAGTTCTGAGAGAAAAAGTTTACACCTTTCTCTCGTCTACTCTTCGACGACTTGTAAACTCGATGCTCGTGAATATTGCTAGTTTCAATCTAAAACGACGAATCCCGTTGTTTTGAGCCGGAATACAAGTTTTCGCGCAGTTCTGAGAGAAAACATTTGCACCTTTTTTTCATATACTCTTCGACGACTTGTAAAATCGATGCTCGTGAATATTGCTAGTTTCGATCTAAAACGATGTATCCCGTTGTTTTGAGCCGGAATACAAGTTTTCGCGCAGTTCTGAGAGAAGTTTACACCTTTCTCTCGTCTACTCTTCGAAGAATTGCAAAATCGATGCTCGTGAATCTTGCTAGTTTCGATTTAAAACGATGTATCCCGTTGTTTTGAGCCGGAATACCAGTTTTCGCGCAGTTCTGAGAGAAAAAATTTACACCTTATTCTCGTCTACTCTTCGACCACTTGCAAAAACGATGCTCGTGAATTTTGCTTGTTTCGATCTAAAACGATGTATCCCGTTGTTTTGAGCCGGAATACAAGTTTTCGCGCAGTTCTGAGAGAAAAAATTTACACCTTTTTTTCATCTACTCTTCGACGACTTGTAAAATCGATGCTCCTGAATCTTGCTAGTTTCGATCTAAAACGATGAATCCCGTTGTTGTGAGCCGGAATACAAGTTTTCGCGCAGTTCTGAGAGAAAACATTTACACCTTTTTTTCGTCTACTCTTCGACGACTTGTAAAATCGATCTTCGTGAATCTTGCTAGTTTCGATCTAAAACGATGTATCCCGTTGTTTTGAGCCGGAATACAAGTCTTCGCGCAGTCCTTAGAGAAAAAGTTTGCACCTTTCTCTCATCTACTCTTCGACGACTTGTAAAATCGATGCTCGTGAATCTTGCTAGTTTCAATCTAAAACGATGTATCCCGTTGTTTTAAGCCGGAATACAAGTTTTCGCGCAGTTCTGAGAGAAAAAGTTTACACCTTTCTCTCGCCTACTCTTCGAAGACTTGACAAATCGATGCTCGTGAATCTTGCTATTTTCGATCTAAAACGATGTATCCCGTTGTTTTGAGACGGAATACAAGTTTTCGCGCAGTTCTGAGAGAAAAAGTTTACACCTTTCTCTCGCCTACTCTTCGACGACTTGTAAAATCGATGCTCGTAAATCTGGCTAGTTTCGATCTAAAACAATGTATCCCGTTGTTTTGAGCCGGAATACATGTTTTCGCACAGTTCTGAGGGAAAAGGTTGCACCTTGTTCTCGTCTACTCTTCGACGACTTGTAAAATCGATGCTCGTGAATCTTGCTAGTTTCGATCTAAAACGATGTATCCCGTTGTTTTGAGCCGGAATACAATTTTTCGCGCAGTTCTGAGAGAAAAAGTTTACACCTTTCTCTCGTCTACTCTTCGACGACTTGTAAAATCGATGCTCGTGAATCTTGCTAGTTTCGATCTAAAACGATGTATCCCGTTGTTTTGAGCCGCAATACAAGTTTTCGCGCAGTTCTGAGAGAAGTTTACACCTTTCTCTCGTCTACTCTTCGAACCCTTGACAAATCGATGCTCGTGAATCTTGCTATTTTCGATCTAAAACGATGTATCCCGTTGTTTTGAGACGGAATACAAGTTTTCGCGCAGTTCTGAGAGAAAAAGTTTACACCTTTCTCTCGCCTACTCTTCGACGACTTGTAAAATCGATGCTCGTAAATCTGGCTAGTTTCGATCTAAAACGATGTATCCCGTTGTTTTGAGCCGGAATACAAGTTTTCGCGCAGTTCTGAGAGAAAAAGTTTGCACCTTTCTCTCGTCTACTCTTCCACGACTTGTAAAATCGATGATCGTGATTCTTGCTAGATTCGATCTAAAATGATGTATCCCGTTGTTTTGAGCCTGAATACATGTTTTCGCGCAGTTCTGAGAGAAAAAGTTTACACCTTTCTCTCGTCTACTCTTCGACGACTTGTAAACTCGATGCTCGTGAATATTGCTAGTTTCAATCTAAAACGATGAATCCCGTTGTTTTGAGCCGGAATACAAGTTTTCGCGCAGTTCTGAGAGAAAACATTTGCACCTTTTTTTCATCTACTCTTCGACGACTTGTAAAATCGATGCTCGTGAATCTTGCTAGTTTCGATCTAAAACGATGTATCCCGTTGTTTTGAGCCGGAATACAAGTTTTCGCGAAGTTCTGAGAGAAGTTTACACCTTTCTCTCGTCTACTCTTCGACGACTTGTAAAATCGATGCTCGTGAATCTTGCTAGTTTCGATCTAAAACGATGTATCCCGTTGTTTTGAGCCGGAATACAAGTCTTCGCGCAGTCCTTAGAGAAAAAGTTTGCACCTTTCTCTCATCTACTCTTCGACGACTTGTAAAATCGATGCTCGTGAATCTTGCTATTTTCGATCTAAAACGATGTATCCCGTTGTTTTGAGACAGAATACAAGTTTTCGCGCAGTTCTGAGAGAAAAAGTTTACACCTTTCTCTCGCCTACTCTTCGACGACTTGTAAAATCGATGCTCGTAAATCTGGCTAGTTTCGATCTAAAACGATGTATCCCGTTGTTTTGAGCCGGAATACAAGTTTTCGCGCAGTTCTGAGAGAAAAAGTTTGCACCTTTCTCTCGTCTACTCTTCCACGACTTGTAAAATCGATGATCGTGATTCTTGCTAGATTCGATCTAAAATGATGTATCCCGTTGTTTTGAGCCTGAATACATGTTTTCGCGCAGTTCTGAGAGAAAAAGTTTACACCTTTCTCTCGTCTACTCTTCGACGACTTGTAAACTCGATGCTCGTGAATATTGCTAGTTTCAATCTAAAACGATGAATCCCGTTGTTTTGAGGCGGAATACAAGTTTTCGCGCAGTTCTGAGAGAAAACATTTGCACCTTTTTTTCATCTACTCTTCGACGACTTGTAAAATTGATGCTCGTGAATCTTGCTAGTTTCGATCTAAAACGATGTATCCCTTTGTTTTGAGCCGGAATACAAGTTTTCGCGCAGTTCTGAGAGAAGTTTACACCTTTCTCTCGTCTACTCTTCGAAGAATTGCAAAATCGATGCTCGTGAATCTTGCTAGTTTCGATTTAAAACGATGTATCCCGTTGTTTTGAGCCGGAATACCAGTTTTCGCGCAGTTCTGAGAGAAAAAGTTTACACCTTTCTCTCGCCTACTCTTCGAAGACTTGACAAATCGATGCTCGTGAATCTTGCTATTTTCGATCTAAAACGATGTATCCCGTTGTTTTGAGACGGAATACAAGTTTTCGCGCAGTTCTGAGAGAAAAAGTTTACACCTTTCTCTCGCCTACTCTTCGACGACTTGTAAAATCGATGCTCGTAAATCTGGCTAGTTTCGATCTAAAACAATGTATCCCGTTGTTTTGAGCCGGAATACATGTTTTCGCACAGTTCTGAGGGAAAAGGTTGCACCTTGTTCTCGTCTACTCTTCGACGACTTGTAAAATCGATGCTCGTGAATCTTGCTAGTTTCGATCTAAAACGATGTATCCCGTTGTTTTGAGCCGGAATACAATTTTTCGCGCAGTTCTGAGAGAAAAAGTTTACACCTTTCTCTCGTCTACTCTTCGACGACTTGTAAAATCGATGCTCGTGAATCTTGCTAGTTTCGATCTAAAACGATGTATCCCGTTGTTTTGAGCCGCAATACAAGTTTTCGCGCAGTTCTGAGAGAAGTTTACACCTTTCTCTCGTCTACTCTTCGAACCCTTGACAAATCGATGCTCGTGAATCTTGCTATTTTCGATCTAAAACGATGTATCCCGTTGTTTTGAGACGGAATACAAGTTTTCGCGCAGTTCTGAGAGAAAAAGTTTACACCTTTCTCTCGCCTACTCTTCGACGACTTGCAAAATCGATGCTCGTGAATCTTGCTAGTTTCGATTTAAAACGATGTATCCCTTTGTTTTGAGCCGGAATACCAGTTTTCGCGCAGTTCTGAGAGAAAAAATTTACACCTTTTTCTCGTCTACTCTTCGACCACTTGTAAAAACGAAGCTCGTGAATTTTGCTTGTTTCGATCTAAAACGATGTATCCCGTTGTTTTGAGCCGGAATACAAGTTTTCGCGCAGTTCTGAGAGAAAAAATTTACACCTTTTTTCATCTACTCTTCGACGACTTGTAAAATCGATGCTCCTGAATCTTGCTAGTTTCGATCTAAAACGATGAATCCCGTTGTTGTGAGCCGGAATACAAGTTTTCGCGCAGTTCTGAGAGAAAACATTTACACCTTTTTTTCATCTACTCTTCGACGACTTGTAAAATCGATGTTCGTGAATCTTGCTAGTTTCGATCTAAAACGATGTATCCCGTTGTTTTGAGCCGGAATACATGTTTTCGCACAGTTCTGAGGGAAAAGGTTGCACCTTTTTCTCGTCTACTCTTCGACGACTTGTAAAATCGATGCTCGTGAATCTTGCTAGTTTCGATCTAAAACGATGTATCCCGTTGTTTTGAGCCGGAATACAAGTCTTCGCGCAGTCCTTAGAGAAAAAGTTTGCACCTTTCTCTCATCTACTCTTCGACGACTTGTAAAATCGATGCTCGTGAATCTTGCTATTTTCGATCTAAAACGATGTATCCCGTTGTTTTGAGACAGAATACAAGTTTTCGCGCAGTTCTGAGAGAAAAAGTTTACACCTTTCTCTCGCCTACTCTTCGACGACTTGTAAAATCGATGCTCGTAAATCTGGCTAGTTTCGATCTAAAACGATGTATCCCGTTGTTTTGAGCCGGAATACAAGTTTTCGCGCAGTTCTGAGAGAAAAAGTTTGCACCTTTCTCTCGTCTACTCTTCCACGACTTGTAAAATCGATGATCGTGATTCTTGCTAGATTCGATCTAAAATGATGTATCCCGTTGTTTTGAGCCTGAATACATGTTTTCGCGCAGTTCTGAGAGAAAAAGTTTACACCTTTCTCTCGTCTACTCTTCGACGACTTGTAAACTCGATGCTCGTGAATATTGCTAGTTTCAATCTAAAACGATGAATCCCGTTGTTTTGAGGCGGAATACAAGTTTTCGCGCAGTTCTGAGAGAAAACATTTGCACCTTTTTTTCATCTACTCTTCGACGACTTGTAAAATTGATGCTCGTGAATCTTGCTAGTTTCGATCTAAAACGATGTATCCCTTTGTTTTGAGCCGGAATACAAGTTTTCGCGCAGTTCTGAGAGAAGTTTACACCTTTCTCTCGTCTACTCTTCGAAGAATTGCAAAATCGATGCTCGTGAATCTTGCTAGTTTCGATTTAAAACGATGTATCCCGTTGTTTTGAGCCGGAATACCAGTTTTCGCGCAGTTCTGAGAGAAAAAATTTACACCTTTCTCTCGTCTACTCTTCGAAGAATTGCAAAATCGATGCTCGTGAATCTTGCTAGTTTCGATTTAAAACGATGTATCCCGTTGTTTTGAGCCGGAATACCAGTTTTCGCGCAGTTCTGAGAGAAAAAGTTTACACCTTTCTCTCGCCTACTCTTCGAAGACTTGACAAATCGATGCTCGTGAATCTTGCTATTTTCGATCTAAAACGATGTATCCCGTTGTTTTGAGACGGAATACAAGTTTTCGCGCAGTTCTGAGAGAAAAAGTTTACACCTTTCTCTCGCCTACTCTTCGACGACTTGTAAAATCGATGCTCGTAAATCTGGCTAGTTTCGATCTAAAACAATGTATCCCGTTGTTTTGAGCCGGAATACATGTTTTCGCACAGTTCTGAGGGAAAAGGTTGCACCTTGTTCTCGTCTACTCTTCGACGACTTGTAAAATCGATGCTCGTGAATCTTGCTAGTTTCGATCTAAAACGATGTATCCCGTTGTTTTGAGCCGGAATACAATTTTTCGCGCAGTTCTGAGAGAAAAAGTTTACACCTTTCTCTCGTCTACTCTTCGACGACTTGTAAAATCGATGCTCGTGAATCTTGCTAGTTTCGATCTAAAACGATGTATCCCGTTGTTTTGAGCCGCAATACAAGTTTTCGCGCAGTTCTGAGAGAAGTTTACACCTTTCTCTCGTCTACTCTTCGAACCCTTGACAAATCGATGCTCGTGAATCTTGCTATTTTCGATCTAAAACGATGTATCCCGTTGTTTTGAGACGGAATACAAGTTTTCGCGCAGTTCTGAGAGAAAAAGTTTACACCTTTCTCTCGCCTACTCTTCGACGACTTGCAAAATCGATGCTCGTGAATCTTGCTAGTTTCGATTTAAAACGATGTATCCCTTTGTTTTGAGCCGGAATACCAGTTTTCGCGCAGTTCTGAGAGAAAAAATTTACACCTTTTTCTCGTCTACTCTTCGACCACTTGTAAAAACGAAGCTCGTGAATTTTGCTTGTTTCGATCTAAAACGATGTATCCCGTTGTTTTGAGCCGGAATACAAGTTTTCGCGCAGTTCTGAGAGAAAAATTTACACCTTTTTTCATCTACTCTTCGACGACTTGTAAAATCGATGCTCCTGAATCTTGCTAGTTTCGATCTAAAACGATGAATCCCGTTGTTGTGAGCCGGAATACAAGTTTTCGCGCAGTTCTGAGAGAAAACATTTACACCTTTTTTTCATCTACTCTTCGACGACTTGTAAAATCGATGTTCGTGAATCTTGCTAGTTTCGATCTAAAACGATGTATCCCGTTGTTTTGAGCCGGAATACATGTTTTCGCACAGTTCTGAGGAAAAGGTTGCACCTTTTTCTCGTCTACTCTTCGACGACTTGTAAAATCGATGCTCGTGAATCTTGCTAGTTTCGATCTAAAACGATGTATCCCGTTGTTTTGAGCCGGAATACAAGTCTTCGCGCAGTCCTTAGAGAAAAAGTTTGCACCTTTCTCTCATCTACTCTTCGACGACTTGTAAAATCGATGCTCGTGAATCTTGCTATTTTCGATCTAAAACGATGTATCCCGTTGTTTTGAGACAGAATACAAGTTTTTCGCGCAGATCTGAGAGAAAAAGTTTACACCTTTCTCTCGCCTACTCTTCGACGACTTGTAAAATCGATGCTCGTAAATCTGGCTAGTTTCGATCTAAAACGATGTATCCCGTTGTTTTGAGCCGGAATACAAGTTTTCGCGCAGTTCTGAGAGAAAAAGTTTGCACCTTTCTCTCGTCTACTCTTCCACGACTTGTAAAATCGATGATCGTGATTCTTGCTAGATTCGATCTAAAATGATGTATCCCGTTGTTTTGAGCCTGAATACATGTTTTCGCGCAGTTCTGAGAGAAAAAGTTTACACCTTTCTCTCGTCTACTCTTCGACGACTTGTAAACTCGATGCTCGTGAATATTGCTAGTTTCAATCTAAAACGATGAATCCCGTTGTTTTGAGGCGGAATACAAGTTTTCGCGCAGTTCTGAGAGAAAACATTTGCACCTTTTTTTCATCTACTCTTCGACGACTTGTAAAATTGATGCTCGTGAATCTTGCTAGTTTCGATCTAAAACGATGTATCCCTTTGTTTTGAGCCGGAATACAAGTTTTCGCGCAGTTCTGAGAGAAGTTTACACCTTTCTCTCGTCTACTCTTCGAAGAATTGCAAAATCGATGCTCGTGAATCTTGCTAGTTTCGATTTAAAACGATGTATCCCGTTGTTTTGAGCCGGAATACCAGTTTTCGCGCAGTTCTGAGAGAAAAAATTTACACCTTTTTCTCGTCTACTCTTCGACCACTTGTAAAAACGATGCTCGTGAATTTTGCTTGTTTCGATCTAAAACGATGTATCCCGTTGTTTGAGCCGGAATACAAGTTTTCGCGCAGTTCTGAGAGAAAAAATTTACACCTTTTTTTTATCTACTCTTCGACGACTTGTAAAATCGATGCTCCTGAATCTTGCTAGTTTCGATCTAAAACGATGAATCCCGTTGTTGTGAGCCGGAATACAAGTTTTCGCGCAGTTCTGAGAGAAAACATTTACACCTTTTTTTCATCTACTCTTCGACGACTTGTAAAATCGATGTTCGTGAATCTTGCTAGTTTCGATCTAAAACGATGTATCCCGTTGTTTTGAGCCGGAATAGATGTTTTCGCACAGTTCTGAGGGAAAAGGTTGCACCTTTTTCTCGTCTACTCTTCGACGACTTGTAAAATCGATGCTCGTGAATCTTGCTAGTTTCGATCTAAAACGATGTATCCCGTTGTTTTGAGCCGGAATACAAGTTTTCGCGCAGTTCTGAGAGAAAAAAATTACACCTTTCTCTCGTCTACTCTTCGGCGACTTGTAAAAACGATGCTCGTGAATTTTGCTTGTTTCGATCTAAAACGATGTATCTCGTTGTTTTCAGCCGGAATACAAGTTTTCGCGCAGTTCTGAGAGAAAAAATTTACACCTTTCTCTCGTCTACTCTTCGACGACTTGTAAAATCGATGCTCGTGAATCTTGCTAGTTTCGATCTAAAACGATGTATCTCGTTGTTTTGAGCCGGAATACAAGATTTCGCGCAGTTCTGAGAGAAACGTTTACACCTTCCTCTCCTCTACTCTTCGACGACTTGTAAAATCGATGCTCGTTATTCTTGCTAGATTCGATATAAAACGATGTATCCCTTTGTTTTTAGCCGGAATACAAGTTTTCGCGCAGTTCTGAGAGAAAAAATTTACCCCTTTTTTCGTCTACTCTTCGACGACTTGTAAAATCGATGCTCGTGAATCTTGCTAGTTTCGATCTAAAACGATGTATCCCGTTGTTTTGAGCCGGAATGCAAGTTTTCGCGCAGTTCTGAGAGAAAAAGTTTGCACCTTTCTCTCGTCAACCCTTCGACGTCTTGTAAAATCGATGCTCGTGAATCTTGCTAGTTTCGATCTAAAACGATGTATCCCGTTGTTTTGAGCCGGAATACAAGTTTTCTCGCAGTTCTGATAGAAAAAGTTGGCACCTTTCTCTCGTCTACTCTTCGAAGACTTGTAAAATCGATGCTCGTGAATCTTTCTAGTTTCGACCTAAAACGATGTATCCCTTTGTTTTGAGCCGGAATACAAGTTTTCACGCAGTTCTGAGAGAAAAAGTTTACACCTTTCTCTCGTCTACTCTTCGACGAATTGTAAAATCGATGCTCGTGAATCTGGCTAGTTTCGATCTAAAACGATGTATCTCGTTGTTTTGAGCCGGAATACAAGTTTTCGCGCAGTGCTGAGAGAAAAAATTTACACCTTTTTTTCATCTACTCTTCGACGACTTCTAAAATCGATGCTCCTGAACCTTGCTAGTTTCGATCTAAAACGATGAATCCCGTTGTTGTGAGCCGGAATACAAGTTTTCGCGCAGTTCTGAGAGAAAACATTTACACCTTTTTTGCATCTACTCTTCGACGACTTGTAAAATCGATGTTTGTGAATCTTGCTAGTTTCAATCTAAAACGATGTATCCCGTTGTTTTGAGCCAGAATACAAGTTTTCGCGCAGTTCTGAGAGAAAAAAATTACACCTTTTTTTCATCTACTCTTCGACGACTTGTAAAATCGATGCTCCTGAATCTTGCTAGTTTCGATCTAAAACGAAGAATCCCGTTGTTGTGAGCCGGAATACAAGTTTTCGCGCAGTTCTGAGAGAAAACATTTACACCTTTTTGCATCTACTCTTCGACGACTTGTAAAATCGATGTTCGTGAATCTTGCTAGTTTCGACCTAAAACGATGTATCCCGTTGTTTTGAGCCGGAATAGATGTTTTCGCACAGTTCTGAGGGAAAAGGTTGCACCTTTTTCTCGTCTACTCTTCGACGACTTGTAAAATCGATGCTCGTGAATCTTGCTAGTTTCGATCTAAAACGATGTATCCCGTTGTTTTGAGCCGGAATACAAGTTTTCGCGCAGTTCTGAGAGAAAAAAATTACACCTTTTTTTTATCTACTCTTCGACGACTTGTAAAATCGATGCTCCTGAATCTTGCTAGTTTCGATCTAAAACGATCAATCCCGTTGTTGTGAGCCGGAATACAAGTTTTCGCGCAGTTCTGAGAGAAAACATTTACACCTTTTTTTCATCTACTCTTCGACGACTTGTAAAATCGATGTTCGTGAATCTTGCTAGTTTCGATCTAAAACGATGTATCCCGTTGTTTTGAGCCGGAATAGATGTTTTCGCACAGTTCTGAGGGAAAAGGTTGCACCTTTTCTCGTCTACTCTTCGGCGACTTGTAAAAACGATGCTCGTGAATTTTGCTTGATTCGATCTAAAACGATGTATCTCGTTGTTTTCAGCCGGAATACAAGTTTTCGCGCAGTTCTGAGAGAAAAAATTTACACCTTTCTCTCGTCTACTCTTCGACGACTTGTAAAATCGATGCTCGTGAATCTTGCTAGTTTCGATCTAAAACGATGTATCTCGTTGTTTTGAGCCGGAATACAAGTTTTCGCGCAGTTCTGAGAGAAACGTTTACACCTTCCTCTCCTCTACTCTTCGACGACTTGTAAAATCGATGCTCGTTATTCTTGCTAGATTCGATATAAAACGATGTATCCCTTTGTTTTTTAGCCGGAATACAAGTTTTCGCGCAGTTCTGAGAGAAAAAATTTACCCCTTTTTTCGTCTACTCTTCGACGACTGGTAAAATCGATGCTCGTGAATCTTGCTAGTTTTGATCTAAAACGATGTATCCCGTTGTTTTGAGCCGGAATGCAAGTTTTCGCGCAGTTCTGAGAGAAAAAGTTTGCACCTTTCTCTCGTCAACCCTTCGACGTCTTGTAAAATCGATGCTCGTGAATCTTGCTAGTTTCGATCTAAAACGATGTATCCCGTTGTTTTGAGCCGGAATACAAGTTTTCTCGCAGTTCTGATAGAAAAAGTTGGCACCTTTCTCTCGTCTACTCTTCGAAGACTTGTAAAATCGATGATCGTGAATCTTGCTAGTTTCGACCTAAAACGATGTATCCCTTTGTTTTGAGCCGGAATACAAGTTTTCACGCAGTTCTGAGAGAAAAAGTTTACACCTTTCTCTCGTCTACTCTTCGACGAATTGTAAAATCGATGCTCGTGAATCTGGCTAGTTTCGATCTAAAACGATGTATCTCGTTGTTTTGAGCCGGAATACAAGTTTTCGCGCAGTGCTGAGAGAAAAAATTTACACCTTTTTTTCATCTACTCTTCGACGACTTCTAAAATCGATGCTCCTGAACCTTGCTAGTTTCGATCTAAAACGATGAATCCCGTTGTTGTGAGCCGGAATACAAGTTTTCGCGCAGTTCTGAGAGAAAACATTTACACCTTTTTTGCATCTACTCTTCGACGACTTGTAAAATCGATGTTTGTGAATCTTGCTAGTTTCAATCTAAAACGATGTATCCCGTTGTTTTGAGCCAGAATACAAGTTTTCGCGCAGTTCTGAGAGAAAAAATTTACACCTTTTTTCATCTACTCTTCGACGACTTGTAAAATCGATGCTCCTGAATCTTGCTAGTTTCGATCTAAAACGAAGAATCCCGTTGTTGTGAGCCGGAATACAAGTTTTCGCGCAGTTCTGAGAGAAAACGTTTACACCTTTTTTGCATCTACTCTTCGACGACTTGTAAAATCGATGTTCGTGAATCTTGCTAGTTTCGACCTAAAACGATGTATCCCGTTGTTTTGAGCCGGAATACATGTTTTCGCTCAGTTCTGAGGGAAAAGGTTGCACCTTTTTCTCGTCTACTCTTCGACGACTTGTAAAATCGATGCTCGTGAATCTTGCTAGTTTCGATCTAAAACGATGTATCCCGTTGTTTGAGCCGGAATACAAGTCTTCGCGCAGTTCTTAGAGAAAAAGTTTGCACCTTTCTCTCATCTACTCTTCGACGACTTGTAAAATCGATGCTCGTGAATCTTGCTAGTTTCAATCTAAAACGATGTATCCCGTTGTTTTGAGCCGGAATACAAGTTTTCGCGCAGTTCTGAGAGAAAAAGTTTACACCTTTCTCTCGTCTACTCTTCGACGACTTGTAAAAACGATGCTCGTGAATCTTGCTAGTTTCGATCTAAAACGATGTATCCCGTTCTTTTGAGCCGCAATACAAGTTTTCGCGCAGTTCTGAGAGAAGTTTTACACCTTTCTCTCGTCTACTCATCGAAGACTTGACAAATCGATGCTCGTGAATCTTGCTATTTTCGATCTAAAACGATGTATCCCGTTGTTTTGAGACGGAATACAAGTTTTCGCGCAGTTCTGAGAGAAAAAGTTTACACCTTTCTCTCGCCTACTCTTCGACGACTTGTAAAATCGATGCTCGTAAATCTGGCTAGTTTCGATCTAAAACGATGTATCCCGTTGTTTTGAGCCGGAATACAAGTTTTCGGCAGCAGTCTAAGAGAAAAAGTTTGCACCTTTCTCTCGTCTACTCTTCCACGACTTGTAAAATCGATGATCGTGATTCTTGCTAGATTCGATCTAAAATGATGTATCCCGTTGTTTTGAGCCTGAATACATGTTTTCGCGCAGTTCTGAGAGAAAAAGTTTACACCTTTCTCTCGTCTACTCTTCGACGACTTGTAAACTCGATGCTCGTGAATATTGCTAGTTTCAATCTAAAACGACGAATCCTGTTGTTTTGAGCCGGAATACAAGTTTTCGCGCAGTTCTGAGAGAAAACATTTGCACCTTTTTTTCATCTACTCTTCGACGACTTGTAAAATCGATGCTCGTGAATATTGCTAGTTTCGATCTAAAACGATGTATCCCGTTGTTTTGAGCCGGAATACAAGCTTTCGCGCAGTTCTGAGAGAAGTTTACACCTTTCTCTCGTCTACTCTTCGAAGAATTGCAAAATCGATGCTCGTGAATCTTGCTAGTTTCGATTTAAAACGATGTATCCCGTTGTTTTGAGCCGGAATACCAGTTTTCGCGCAGTTCTGAGAGAAAAAATTTACACCTTTTTCTCGTCTACTCTTCGACCACTTGCAAAAACGATGCTCGTGAATTTTGCTTGTTTCGATCTAAAACGATGTATCCCGTTGTTTTGAGCCGGAATACAAGTTTTCGCGCAGTTCTGAGAGAAAAATTTACACCTTTTTTTCATCTACTCTTCGACGACTTGTAAAATCAATGCTCTTGAATCTTGCTAGTTTCGATCTAAAACGATGAATCCCGTTGTTGTGAGCCGGAATACAAGTTTTCGCGCAGTTCTTAGAGAAAACATTTACACCTTTTTTTCGTCTACTCTTCGACGACTTGTAAAATCGATGTTCGTGAATCTTGCTAGTTTCGATCTAAAACGATGTATCCCGTTGTTTTGAGCCGGAATACAAGTCTTCGCGCAGTCCTTAGAGAAAAAATTTGCACCTTTCTCTCATCTACTCTTCGACGACTTGTAAAATCGATGCTCGTGAATCTTGCTAGTTTCAATCTAAAACGATGTATCCCGTTGTTTTGAGCCGGAATACAAGTTTTCGCGCAGTTCTGAGAGAAAAAGTTTACACCTTTCTCTCGCCTACTCTTCGAAGACTTGACAAATCGATGCTCGTGAATCTTGCTATTTTCGATCTAAAACGATGTATCCCGTTGTTTTGAGACGGAATACAAGTTTTCGCGCAGTTCTGAGAGAAAAAGTTTACACCTTTCTCTCGCCTACTCTTCGACGACTTGTAAAATCGATGCTCGTAAATCTGGCTAGTTTCGATCTAAAACAATGTATCCCGTTGTTTTGAGCCGGAATACATGTTTTCGCACAGTTCTGAGGGAAAAGGTTGCACCTTTTTCTCGTCTACTCTTCGACGACTTGTAAAATCGATGCTCGTGAATCTTGCTAGTTTCGATCTAAAATGATGTATCCCGTTGTTTTGAGCCTGAATACATGTTTTCGCGCAGTTCTGAGAGAAAAAGTTTACACCTTTCTCTCGTCTACTCTTCGACGACTTGTAAACTCGATGCTCGTGAATATTGCTAGTTTCAATCTAAAACGATGAATCCCGTTGTTTTGAGCCGGAATACAAGTTTTCGCGCAGTTCTGAGAGAAAACATTTGCACCTTTTTTTCATCTACTCTTCGACGACTTGTAAAATCGATGCTCGTGAATCTTGCTAGTTTCGATCTAAAACGATGTATCCCGTTGTTTTGAGCCAGAATACAAGTTTTCGCGAAGTTCTGAGAGAAGTTTACACCTTTCTCTCGTCTACTCTTCGAAGAATTGCAAAATCGATGCTCGTGAATCTTGCTAGTTTCGATTTAAAACGATGTATCCCGTTGTTTTGAGCCGGAATACCAGTTTTCGCGCAGTTCTGAGAGAAAAAATTTACACCTTTTTCTCGTCTACTCTTCGACCACTTGTAAAAACGAAGCTCGTGAATTTTGCTTGTTTCGATTTAAAACGATGTATCCCGTTGTTTTGAGCCGGAATACAAGTTTTCGCGCAGTTCTGAGAGAAAAAATTTACACCTTTTTTTCATCTACTCTTCGACGACTTGTAAAATCGATGCTCCTGAATCTTGCTAGTTTCGATCTAAAACGATGAATCCCGTTGTTGTGAGCCGGAATACAAGTTTTCGCGCAGTTCTGAGAGAAAACATTTACACCTTTTTTTCATCTACTCTTCGACGACTTGTAAAATCGATGTTCGTGAATCTTGCTAGTTTCGATCTAAAACGATGTATCCCGTTGTTTTGAGCCGGAATACATGTTTTCGCACAGTTCTGAGGGAAAAGGTTCCACCTTTTTCTCGTCTACTCTTCGACGACTTGTAAAATCGATGCTCGTGAATCTTGCTAGTTTCGATCTAAAACGATGTATCCCGTTGTTTTGAGCCGGAATACAAGTCTTCGCGCAGTCCTTAGAGAAAAAGTTTGCACCTTTCTCTCATCTACTCTTCGACGACTTGTAAAATCGATGCTCGTGAATCTTGCTATTTTTGATCTAAAACGATGTATCCCGCTGTTTTGAGACGGAATACAAGTTTTCGCGCAGTTCTGAGAGAAAAAGTTTACACCTTTCTCTCGCCTACTCTTCGACGACTTGTAAAATCGATGCTCGTAAATCTGGCTAGTTTCGATCTAAAACGATGTATCCCGTTGTTTTGAGCCGGAATACAAGTTTTCGCGCAGTTCTGAGAGAAAAAGTTTGCACCTTTCTCTCGTCTACTCTTCCACGACTTGTAAAATCGATGATCGTGATTCTTGCTAGATTCGATCTAAAATGATGTATCCCGTTGTTTTGAGCCTGAATACATGTTTTCGCGCAGTTCTGAGAGAAAAAGTTTACACCTTTCTCTCGTCTACTCTTCGACGACTTGTAAACTCGATGCTCGTGAATATTGCTAGTTTCAATCTAAAACGATGAATCCCGTTGTTTTGAGCCGGAATACAAGTTTTCGCGCAGTTCTGAGAGAAAACATTTGCACCTTTTTTTCATCTACTCTTCGACGACTTGTAAAATTGATGCTCGTGAATCTTGCTAGTTTCGATCTAAAACGAAAACGATGTATCCCGTTGTTTTGAGCCGGAATACAAGTTTTTCGCGCAGTTCTGAGAGAAGTTTACACCTTTCTCTCGTCTACTCTTCGAAGAATTGCAAAATCGATGCTCGTGAATCTTGCTAGTTTCGATTTAAAACGATGTATCCCGTTGTTTTGAGCCGGAATACCAGTTTTCGCGCAGTTCTGAGAGAAAAAATTTACACCTTTTTCTCGTCTACTCTTCGACCACTTGTAAAAACGATGCTCGTGAATTTTGCTTGTTTCGATCTAAAACGATGTATCCCGTTGTTTTTGAGCCGGAATACAAGTTTTTCGCGCAGTTCTGAGAGAAAAAATTTACACCTTTTTTTTATCTACTCTTCGACGACTTGTAAAATCGATGCTCCTGAATCTTGCTAGTTTCGATCTAAAACGATGAATCCCGTTGTTGTGAGCCGGAATACAAGTTTTCGCGCAGTTCTGAGAGAAAACATTTACACCTTTTTTTCATCTACTCTTCGACGACTTGTAAAATCGATGTTCGTGAATCTTGCTAGTTTCGATCTAAAACGATGTATCCGTTGTTTTTGAGCCGGAATAGATGTTTTCGCACAGTTCTGAGGGAAAAGGTTGCACCTTTTTCTCGTCTACTCTTCGACGACTTGTAAAATCGATGCTCGTGAATCTTGCTAGTTTCGATCTAAAACGATGTATCCCGTTGTTTTGAGCCGGAATACAAGTCTTCGCGCAGTCCTTAGAGAAAAAGTTTGCACCTTTCTCTCATCTACTCTTCGACGACTTGTAAAATCGATGCTCGTGAATCTTGCTAGTTTCAATCTAAAACGATGTATCCCGTTGTTTTGAGCCGGAATACAAGTTTTCGCGCAGTTCTGAGAGAAAAAGTTTACACCTTTCTCTCGTCTACTCTTCGACGACTTCTAAAAACGATGCTCGTGAATTTTGCTTGTTTCGATCTAAACGATGTATCCCGTTGTTTTGAGCCGGAATACAAGTTTTCGCGCAGTTCTGAGAGAAGTTTACACCTTTCTCTCGTCTACTCTTCGAAGAATTGCAAAATCGATGCTCGTGAATCTTGCTAGTTTCGATTTAAAACGATGTATCCCGTTGTTTTGAGCCGGAATACCAGTTTTCGCGCAGTTCTGAGAGAAAAATTTACACCTTTTTTCTCGTCTACTCTTCGACCACTTGTAAAAACGATGCTCGTGAATTTGCTTGTTTCGATCTAAAACGATGTATCCCGTTGTTTTGAGCCGGAATACAAGTTTTCGCGCAGTTCTGAGAGAAAAAATTTACACCTTTTTTTCATCTACTCTTCGACGACTTGTAAAATCGATGCTCCTGAATCTTGCTAGTTTCGATCTAAAACGATGAATCCGTTGTTGTGAGCCGGAATACAAGTTTTCGCGCAGTTCTGAGAGAAAACATTTACACCTTTTTTTCATTTACTCTTCGACGACTTGTAAAATCGATGTCGTGAATCTTGCTAGTTTCGATCTAAAACGATGTATCCGTTGTTTTGAGCCGGAATACATGTTTTCGCACAGTTCTGAGGGAAAACGTTGCACCTTTTTCTCGTCTACTCTTCGACGACTTGTAAACTCGATGCTCGTGAATATTGCTAGTTTCGATCTAAAACGATGAATCCCGTTGTTTTGAGCCGGAATACAAGTTTTCGCGCAGTTCCGAGAGAAAACATTTGCACCTTTTTTTCATCTACTCTTCGACGACTTGTAAACTCGATGCTCGTGAATATTGCTAGTTTCGATCTAAAACGATGATCCCGTTGTTTTGAACCGGAATACAAGTCTTCGCGCAGTTCTTAGAGAAAAAGTTTGCACCTTTCTCTCATCTACTCTTCGACGACTTGTAAAATCGATGCTCGTGAATCTTGCTAGTTTCAATCTAAAACGATGTATCCGTTGTTTTGAGCCGGAATACAAGTTTTCGCGCAGTTCTGAGAGAAAAAGTTTACACCTTTCTCTCGTCTACTCTTCGACGACTTGTAAAAACGATGCTCGTGAATCTTGCTAGTTTCGATCTAAAACGATGTATCCCGTTCTTTTGAGCCGCAATACAAGTTTTCGCGCAGTTCTGAGAGAAAAAGTTTACACCTTTCTCTCGCCTACTCTTCGACGACTTGTAAAATCGATGCTCGTGAATCTTGCTAGTTTCAATCTAAAACGATGTATCCCGTTGTTTTGAGCCGGAATACAAGTTTTCGCGCAGTTCTGAGAGAAAAAGTTTACACCTTTCTCTCGTCTACTCTTCGACGACTTGTAAAAACGATGCTCGTGAATCTTGCTAGTTTCGATCTAAAACGATGTATCCCGTTCTTTTGAGCCGCAATACAAGTTTTCGCGCAGTTCTGAGAGAAGTTTACACCTTTCTCTCGTCTACTCATCGAAGACTTGACAAATCGATGCTCGTGAATCTTGCTATTTTCGATCTAAAACGATGTATCCCGTTGTTTTGAGACGGAATACAAGTTTTCGCGCAGTTCTGAGAGAAAAAGTTTACACCTTTCTCTCGCCTACTCTTCGACGACTTGTAAAATCGATGCTCGTAAATCTGGCTAGTTTCGATCTAAACGATGTATCCCGTTGTTTTGAGCCGGAATACAAGTTTTCGCGCAGTTCTAAGAGAAAAAGTTTGCACCTTTCTCTCGTCTACTCTTCCACGACTTGTAAAATCGATGATCGTGATTCTTGCTAGATTCGATCTAAAATGATGTATCCCGTTGTTTTGAGCCTGAATACATGTTTTCGCGCAGTTCTGAGAGAAAAAGTTTACACCTTTCTCTCGTCTACTCTTCGACGACTTGTAAACTCGATGCTCGTGAATATTGCTAGTTTCAATCTAAAACGACGAATCCCGTTGTTTGAGCCGGAATACAAGTTTTCGCGCAGTTCTGAGAGAAAACATTTGCACCTTTTTTTCATCTACTCTTCGACGACTTGTAAAATCGATGCTCGTGAATATTGCTAGTTTCGATCTAAAACGATGTATCCCGTTGTTTTGAGCCGGAATACAAGTTTTCGCGCAGTTCTGAGAGAAGTTTACACCTTTCTCTCGTCTACTCTTCGAAGAATTGCAAAATCGATGCTCGTGAATCTTGCTAGTTTCGATTTAAAACGATGTATCCCGTTGTTTTGAGCCGGAATACCAGTTTTCGCGCAGTTCTGAGAGAAAAAATTTACACCTTTTTCTCGTCTACTCTTCGACCACTTGCAAAAACGATGCTCGTGAATTTTGCTTGTTTCGATCTAAAACGATGTATCCCGTTGTTTTGAGCCGGAATACAAGTTTTCGCGCAGTTCTGAGAGAAAAAATTTACACCTTTTTTTCATCTACTCTTCGACGACTTGTAAAATCAATGCTCTTGAATCTTGCTAGTTTCGATCTAAAACGATGAATCCCGTTGTTGTGAGCCGGAATACAAGTTTTCGCGCAGTTCTTAGAGAAAACATTTACACCTTTTTTTCGTCTACTCTTCGACGACTTGTAAAATCGATGTTCGTGAATCTTGCTAGTTTCGATCTAAAACGATGTATCCCGTTGTTTTGAGCCGGAATACAAGTCTTCGCGCAGTCCTTAGAGAAAAAGTTTGCACCTTTCTCTCATCTACTCTTCGACGACTTGTAAAATCGATGCTCGTGAATCTTGCTAGTTTCAATCTAAAACGATGTATCCCGTTGTTTTGAGCCGGAATACAAGTTTTCGCGCAGTTCTGAGAGAAAAAGTTTACACCTTTCTCTCGCCTACTCTTCGAAGACTTGACAAATCGATGCTCGTGAATCTTGCTATTTTCGATCTAAAACGATGTATCCCGTTGTTTTGAGACGGGAATACAAGTTTTCGCGCAGTTCTGAGAGAAAAAGTTTACACCTTTCTCTCGCCTACTCTTCGACGACTTGTAAAATCGATGCTCGTAAATCTGGCTAGTTTCGATCTAAAACAATGTATCCCGTTGTTTTGAGCCGGAATACATGTTTTCGCACAGTTCTGAGGGAAAGGTTGCACCTTTTTCTCGTCTACTCTTCGACGACTTGTAAAATCGATGCTCGTGAATCTTGCTAGTTTCGATCTAAAATGATGTATCCCGTTGTTTTGAGCCTGAATACATGTTTCGCGCAGTTCTGAGAGAAAAAGTTTACACCTTTCTCTCGTCTACTCTTCGACGACTTGTAAACTCGATGCTCGTGAATATTGCTAGTTTCAATCTAAAACGATGAATCCCGTTGTTTTGAGCCGGAATACAAGTTTTCGCGCAGTTCTGAGAGAAAACATTTGCACCTTTTTTTCATCTACTCTTCGACGACTTGTAAAATCGATGCTCGTGAATCTTGCTCGTTTCGATCTAAAACGATGTATCCCGTTGTTTTGAGCCAGAATACAAGTTTTCGCGAAGTTCTGAGAGAAGTTTACACCTTTCTCTCGTCTACTCTTCGAAGAATTGCAAAATCGATGCTCGTGAATCTTGCTAGTTTCGATTTAAAACGATGTGTCCCGTTGTTTTGAGCCGGAATACCAGTTTTCGCGCAGTTCTGAGAGAAAAAATTTACACCTTTTTCTCGTCTACTCTTCGACCACTTGTAAAAACGAAGCTCGTGAATTTTGCTTGTTTCGATTTAAAACGATGTATCCCGTTGTTTTGAGCCGGAATACAAGTTTTCGCGCAGTTCTGAGAGAAAAAATTTACACCTTTTTTTCATCTACTCTTCGACGACTTGTAAAATCGATGCTCCTGAATCTTGCTAGTTTCGATCTAAAACGATGAATCCCGTTGTTGTGAGCCGGAATACAAGTTTTCGCGCAGTTCTGAGAGAAAACATTTACACCTTTTTTTCATCTACTCTTCGACGACTTGTAAAATCGATGTTCGTGAATCTTGCTAGTTTCGATCTAAAACGATGTATCCCGTTGTTTTGAGCCGGAATACATGTTTTCGCACAGTTCTGAGGGAAAAGGTTGCACCTTTTTCTCGTCTACTCTTCGACGACTTGTAAAATCGATGCTCGTGAATCTTGCTAGTTTCGATCTAAAACGATGTATCCCGTTGTTTTGAGCCGGAATACAAGTCTTCGCGCAGTCCTTAGAGAAAAAGTTTGCACCTTTCTCTCATCTACTCTTCGACGACTTGTAAAATCGATGCTCGTGAATCTTGCTATTTTTGATCTAAAACGATGTATCCCGCTGTTTTGAGACGGAATACAAGTTTTCGCGCAGTTCTGAGAGAAAAAGTTTACACCTTTCTCTCGCCTACTCTTCGACGACTTGTAAAATCGATGCTCGTAAATCTGGCTAGTTTCGATCTAAAACGATGTATCCCGTTGTTTTGAGCCGGAATACAAGTTTTCGCGCAGTTCTGAGAGAAAAAGTTTGCACCTTTCTCTCGTCTACTCTTCCACGACTTGTAAAATCGATGATCGTGATTCTTGCTAGATTCGATCTAAAATGATGTATCCCGTTGTTTTGAGCCTGAATACATGTTTTCGCGCAGTTCTGAGAGAAAAAGTTTACACCTTTCTCTCGTCTACTCTTCGACGACTTGTAAACTCGATGCTCGTGAATATTGCTAGTTTCAATCTAAAACGATGAATCCCGTTGTTTTGAGCCGGAATACAAGTTTTCGCGCAGTTCTGAGAGAAAACATTTGCACCTTTTTTTCATCTACTCTTCGACGACTTGTAAAATTGATGCTCGTGAATCTTGCTAGTTTCGATCTAAAACGATGTATCCCGTTGTTTTGAGCCGGAATACAAGTTTTCGCGCAGTTCTGAGAGAAGTTTACACCTTTCTCTCGTCTACTCTTCGAAGAATTGCAAAATCGATGCTCGTGAATCTTGCTAGTTTCGATTTAAAACGATGTATCCCGTTGTTTTGAGCCGGAATACCAGTTTTCGCGCAGTTCTGAGAGAAAAAATTTACACCTTTTTCTCGTCTACTCTTCGACCACTTGTAAAAACGATGCTCGTGAATTTTGCTTGTTTCGATCTAAAACGATGTATCCCGTTGTTTTGAGCCGGAATACAAGTTTTCGCGCAGTTCTGAGAGAAAAAATTTACACCTTTTTTTTATCTACTCTTCGACGACTTGTAAAATCGATGCTCCTGAATCTTGCTAGTTTCGATCTAAAACGATGAATCCCGTTGTTGTGAGCCGGAATACAAGTTTTCGCGCAGTTCTGAGAGAAAACATTTACACCTTTTTTTCATCTACTCTTCGACGACTTGTAAAATCGATGTTCGTGAATCTTGCTAGTTTCGATCTAAAACGATGTATCCCGTTGTTTTGAGCCGGAATAGATGTTTTCGCACAGTTCTGAGGGAAAAGGTTGCACCTTTTTCTCGTCTACTCTTCGACGACTTGTAAAATCGATGCTCGTGAATCTTGCTAGTTTCGATCTAAAACGATGTATCCCGTTGTTTTGAGCCGGAATACAAGTCTTCGCGCAGTCCTTAGAGAAAAAGTTTGCACCTTTCTCTCATCTACTCTTCGACGACTTGTAAAATCGATGCTCGTGAATCTTGCTAGTTTCAATCTAAAACGATGTATCCCGTTGTTTTGAGCCGGAATACAAGTTTTCGCGCAGTTCTGAGAGAAAAAGTTTACACCTTTCTCTCGTCTACTCTTCGACGACTTCTAAAAACGATGCTCGTGAATTTTGCTTGTTTCGATCTAAAACGATGTATCCCGTTGTTTTGAGCCGGAATACAAGTTTTCGCGCAGTTCTGAGAGAAGTTTACACCTTTCTCTCGTCTACTCTTCGAAGAATTGCAAAATCGATGCTCGTGAATCTTGCTAGTTTCGATTTAAAACGATGTATCCCGTTGTTTTGAGCCGGAATACCAGTTTTCGCGCAGTTCTGAGAGAAAAAATTTACACCTTTTTCTCGTCTACTCTTCGACCACTTGTAAAAACGATGCTCGTGAATTTTGCTTGTTTCGATCTAAAACGATGTATCCCGTTGTTTTGAGCCGGAATACAAGTTTTCGCGCAGTTCTGAGAGAAAAAATTTACACCTTTTTTTCATCTACTCTTCGACGACTTGTAAAATCGATGCTCCTGAATCTTGCTAGTTTCGATCTAAAACGATGAATCCCGTTGTTGTGAGCCGGAATACAAGTTTTCGCGCAGTTCTGAGAGAAAACATTTACACCTTTTTTTCATTTACTCTTCGACGACTTGTAAAATCGATGTTCGTGAATCTTGCTAGTTTCGATCTAAAACGATGTATCCCGTTGTTTTGAGCCGGAATACATGTTTTCGCACAGTTCTGAGGGAAAACGTTGCACCTTTTTCTCGTCTACTCTTCGACGACTTGTAAACTCGATGCTCGTGAATATTGCTAGTTTCGATCTAAAACGATGAATCCCGTTGTTTTGAGCCGGAATACAAGTTTTCGCGCAGTTCTGAGAGAAAACATTTGCACCTTTTTTTCATCTACTCTTCGACGACTTGTAAACTCGATGCTCGTGAATATTGCTAGTTTCGATCTAAAACGATGAATCCCGTTGTTTTGAGCCGGAATACAATTTTTCGCGCAGTTCTGAGAGAAAAAGTTTACACCTTTCTCTCGTCTACTCTTCGACGACTTGTAAAATCGATGCTCGTGAATCTTGCTAGTTTCGATCTAAAACGATGTATCCCGTTGTTTTGAGCCGCAATACAAGTTTTCGCGCAGTTCTGAGAGAAGTTTACACCTTTCTCTCGTCTACTCTTCGAAGACTTGACAAATCGATGCTCGTGAATCTTGCTATTTTCGATCTAAAACGATGTATCCCGTTGTTTTGAGACGGAATACAAGTTTTCGCGCAGTTCTGAGAGAAAAAGTTTACACCTTTCTCTCGCCTACTCTTCGACGACTTGTAAAATCGATGCTCGTAAATCTGGCTAGTTTCGATCTAAAACGATGTATCCCATTGTTTTGAGCCGGAATACAAGTTTTCGCGCAGTTCTGAGAGAAAAAGTTTGCACCTTTCTCTCGTCTACTCTTCCACGACTTGTAAAATCGATGATCGTGATTCCTGCTAGATTCGATCTAAAATGATGTATCCCGTTGTTTTGAGCCTGAATACATGTTTTCGCGCAGTTCTGAGAGAAAAAGTTTACACCTTTCTCTCGTCTACTCTTCGACGACTTGTAAACTCGATGCTCGTGAATATTGCTAGTTTCAATCTAAAACGATGAATCCCGTTGTTTTGAGCCGGAATACAAGTTTTCGCGCAGTTCTGAGAGAAAACATTTGCACCTTTTTTTCATCTACTCTTCGACGACTTGTAAAATCGATGCTCGTGAATCTTGCTAGTTTCGATCTAAAACGATGTATCCCGTTGTTTTGAGCCGGAATACAAGTTTTCGCGGAGTTCTGAGAGAAGTTTACACCTTTCTCTCGTCTACTCTTCGAAGAATTGCAAAATCGATGCTCGTGAATCTTGCTAGTTTCGATTTAAAACGATGTATCCCGTTGTTTTGAGCCGGAATACCAGTTTTCGCGCAGTTCTGAGAGAAAAAATTTACACCTTTTTCTCGTCTACTCTTCGACCACTTGTAAAAACGATGCTCGTGAATTTTGCTTGTTCGATCTAAAACGATGTATCCCGTTGTTTTGAGCCGGAATACAAGTCTTCGCGCAGTCCTTAGAGAAAAAGTTTGCACCTTTCTCTCATCTACTCTTCGACGACTTGTAAAATCGATGCTTGTGAATCTTGCTAGTTTCAATCTAAAACGATGTATCCCGTTGTTTTGAGCCGGAATACAAGTTTTCGCGCAGTTCTGAGAGAAAAAGTTTACACCTTTCTCTCGTCTACTCTTCGACGACTTCTAAAAACGATGCTCGTGAATTTTGCTTGTTTCGATCTAAAACGATGTATCCCGTTGTTTTGAGCCGGTACAAGTTTTCGCGCAGTTCTGAGAGAAAAAGTTTGCACCTTTCTCTCGACTACTCTTCGACGACTTGTAAAATCGATGCTCGTGATCTTGCTAGTTTCGATATAAAACGATGTATCCCTTTGTTTTGAACCGGAATAGAAGTTTTCGCGCAGTTCTGAGAGAAAAAATTTACACCTTTTTTTCCTCTACTCTTCGACGACTTGTAAAATCGATGCTCGTGAATCTTGCTAGTTTCGATCTATAACGATGTATCCCGTTGTTTTGAGCTGGAATACAAGTTTTCGCGCAGTTCTGAGAGAAAAATTTACACCTTTCCCTCGTCTACTCTTCGACGACTTGTAAAAACGATGGTCCTAAAATGATGTATCCCGTTGTTTTGAGCCGGAACACAAGTTTTCGCGCAGTTCTGAGAGAAAAATTTTACACCTTTTTTTTATCTACTCTTCGACGACTTGTAAAATCGATGCTCGTGAATCTTGCTAGTTTCGATCTAGAACGATGTATCTCGTTGTTTTGAGCCGGAATACACGTTTTCGCGCAGTTCTGAGAGAAAAAGTGAACACCTTTCTCTCGTCTACTCTTCGACGACTTGTAAAAACGATGCTCGTGAATTTTGCTTGTTTCGATCTAAAACGATGTATCCCGTTGTTTTGAGCCGGAATACAAGTTTTCGTGCAGTTCTGAGAGAAGAAGTTTACACCTTTCTCTCGTGTACTCTTCGACTTGTAAAGTCGATGCTCGTGAATCTTGCTAGTTTCGATCTAAAACGATGTATCCCGTTGTTTTGAGCCGGTATACAAGTTTTCGCGCAGTTCTGAGAGAAGAATTTTACACCTTTCTCTCGTCTACTCTTCGAAGAATTGCAAAATCGATGCTCGTGAATCTTGCTAGTTTCGATATAAAACGATGTATCCCGTTGTTTTGAGCCGGAATACCAGTTTTCGCGCAGTTCTGAGAGAAAAAGTTTAAACCTTTCTCTCGTCTACTCTTCGACCACTTGTAAACTCGATGCTCGTGAATATTGCTAGTTTCAATCTAAAACGATGAATCCCGTTGTTTTGAGCCGGAATACAAGTTTTCGCGCAGTTCTGAGAGAAAACATTTGCACCTTTTTTTCATCTACTCTTCGACGACTTGTAAAATTGATGCTCGTGAATCTTGCTAGTTTCGATCTAAAACGATGTATCCCGTTGTTTTGAGCCGGAATACAAGTTTTCGCGCAGTTCTGAGAGAAGTTTACACCTTTCTCTCGTCTACTCTTCGAAGAATTGCAAAATCGATGCTCGTGAATCTTGCTAGTTTCGATTTAAAACGATGTATCCCGTTGTTTTGAGCCGGAATACCAGTTTTCGCGCAGTTCTGAGAGAAAAAATTTACACCTTTTTCTCGTCTACTCTTCGACCACTTGTAAAAACGATGCTCGTGAATTTTGCTTGTTTCGATCTAAAACGATGTATCCCGTTGTTTTGAGCCGGAATACAAGTTTTCGCGCAGTTCTGAGAGAAAAAATTTACACCTTTTTTTTATCTACTCTTCGACGACTTGTAAAATCGATGCTCCTGAATCTTGCTAGTTTCGATCTAAAACGATGAATCCCGTTGTTGTGAGCCGGAATACAAGTTTTCGCGCAGTTCTGAGAGAAAACATTTACACCTTTTTTTCATCTACTCTTCGACGACTTGTAAAATCGATGTTCGTGAATCTTGCTAGTTTCGATCTAAAACGATGTATCCCGTTGTTTTGAGCCGGAATAGATGTTTTCGCACAGTTCTGAGGGAAAAGGTTGCACCTTTTTCTCGTCTACTCTTCGACGACTTGTAAAATCGATGCTCGTGAATCTTGCTAGTTTCGATCTAAAACGATGTATCCCGTTGTTTTGAGCCGGAATACAAGTCTTCGCGCAGTCCTTAGAGAAAAAGTTTGCACCTTTCTCTCATCTACTCTTCGACGACTTGTAAAATCGATGCTCGTGAATCTTGCTAGTTTCAATCTAAAACGATGTATCCCGTTGTTTTGAGCCGGAATACAAGTTTTCGCGCAGTTCTGAGAGAAAAAGTTTACACCTTTCTCTCGTCTACTCTTCGACGACTTCTAAAAACGATGCTCGTGAATTTTGCTTGTTTCGATCTAAAACGATGTATCCCGTTGTTTTGAGCCGGAATACAAGTTTTCGCGCAGTTCTGAGAGAAGTTTACACCTTTCTCTCGTCTACTCTTCGAAGAATTGCAAAATCGATGCTCGTGAATCTTGCTAGTTTCGATTTAAAACGATGTATCCCGTTGTTTTGAGCCGGAATACCAGTTTTCGCGCAGTTCTGAGAGAAAAAATTTACACCTTTTTCTCGTCTACTCTTCGACCACTTGTAAAAACGATGCTCGTGAATTTTGCTTGTTTCGATCTAAAACGATGTATCCCGTTGTTTTGAGCCGGAATACAAGTTTTCGCGCAGTTCTGAGAGAAAAAATTTACACCTTTTTTTCATCTACTCTTCGACGACTTGTAAAATCGATGCTCCTGAATCTTGCTAGTTTCGATCTAAAACGATGAATCCCGTTGTTGTGAGCCGGAATACAAGTTTTCGCGCAGTTCTGAGAGAAAACATTTACACCTTTTTTTCATTTACTCTTCGACGACTTGTAAAATCGATGTTCGTGAATCTTGCTAGTTTCGATCTAAAACGATGTATCCCGTTGTTTTGAGCCGGAATACATGTTTTCGCACAGTTCTGAGGGAAAACGTTGCACCTTTTTCTCGTCTACTCTTCGACGACTTGTAAACTCGATGCTCGTGAATATTGCTAGTTTCGATCTAAAACGATGAATCCCGTTGTTTTGAGCCGGAATACAAGTTTTCGCGCAGTTCCGAGAGAAAACATTTGCACCTTTTTTTCATCTACTCTTCGACGACTTGTAAACTCGATGCTCGTGAATATTGCTAGTTTCGATCTAAAACGATGAATCCCGTTGTTTTGAACCGGAATACAAGTCTTCGCGCAGTTCTTAGAGAAAAAGTTTGCACCTTTCTCTCATCTACTCTTCGACGACTTGTAAAATCGATGCTCGTGAATCTTGCTAGTTTCAATCTAAAACGATGTATCCCGTTGTTTTGAGCCGGAATACAAGTTTTCGCGCAGTTCTGAGAGAAAAAGTTTACACCTTTCTCTCGTCTACTCTTCGACGACTTGTAAAAACGATGCTCGTGAATCTTGCTAGTTTCGATCTAAAACGATGTATCCCGTTCTTTTGAGCCGCAATACAAGTTTTCGCGCAGTTCTGAGAGAAAAAGTTTACACCTTTCTCTCGCCTACTCTTCGACGACTTGTAAAATCGATGCTCGTGAATCTTGCTAGTTTCAATCTAAAACGATGTATCCCGTTGTTTTGAGCCGGAATACAAGTTTTCGCGCAGTTCTGAGAGAAAAAGTTTACACCTTTCTCTCGTCTACTCTTCGACGACTTGTAAAAACGATGCTCGTGAATCTTGCTAGTTTCGATCTAAAACGATGTATCCCGTTCTTTTGAGCCGCAATACAAGTTTTCGCGCAGTTCTGAGAGAAGTTTACACCTTTCTCTCGTCTACTCATCGAAGACTTGACAAATCGATGCTCGTGAATCTTGCTATTTTCGATCTAAAACGATGTATCCCGTTGTTTTGAGACGGAATACAAGTTTTCGCGCAGTTCTGAGAGAAAAAGTTTACACCTTTCTCTCGCCTACTCTTCGACGACTTGTAAAATCGATGCTCGTAAATCTGGCTAGTTTCGATCTAAAACGATGTATCCCGTTGTTTTGAGCCGGAATACAAGTTTTCGCGCAGTTCTAAGAGAAAAAGTTTGCACCTTTCTCTCGTCTACTCTTCCACGACTTGTAAAATCGATGATCGTGATTCTTGCTAGATTCGATCTAAAATGATGTATCCCGTTGTTTTGAGCCTGAATACATGTTTTCGCGCAGTTCTGAGAGAAAAAGTTTACACCTTTCTCTCGTCTACTCTTCGACGACTTGTAAACTCGATGCTCGTGAATATTGCTAGTTTCAATCTAAAACGACGAATCCCGTTGTTTTGAGCCGGAATACAAGTTTTCGCGCAGTTCTGAGAGAAAACATTTGCACCTTTTTTTCATCTACTCTTCGACGACTTGTAAAATCGATGCTCGTGAATATTGCTAGTTTCGATCTAAAACGATGTATCCCGTTGTTTTGAGCCGGAATACAAGTTTTCGCGCAGTTCTGAGAGAAGTTTACACCTTTCTCTCGTCTACTCTTCGAAGAATTGCAAAATCGATGCTCGTGAATCTTGCTAGTTTCGATTTAAAACGATGTATCCCGTTGTTTTGAGCCGGAATACCAGTTTTCGCGCAGTTCTGAGAGAAAAAATTTACACCTTTTTCTCGTCTACTCTTCGACCACTTGCAAAAACGATGCTCGTGAATTTTGCTTGTTTCGATCTAAAACGATGTATCCCGTTGTTTTGAGCCGGAATACAAGTTTTCGCGCAGTTCTGAGAGAAAAAATTTACACCTTTTTTTCATCTACTCTTCGACGACTTGTAAAATCAATGCTCTTGAATCTTGCTAGTTTCGATCTAAAACGATGAATCCCGTTGTTGTGAGCCGGAATACAAGTTTTCGCGCAGTTCTTAGAGAAAACATTTACACCTTTTTTTCGTCTACTCTTCGACGACTTGTAAAATCGATGTTCGTGAATCTTGCTAGTTTCGATCTAAAACGATGTATCCCGTTGTTTTGAGCCGGAATACAAGTCTTCGCGCAGTCCTTAGAGAAAAAGTTTGCACCTTTCTCTCATCTACTCTTCGACGACTTGTAAAATCGATGCTCGTGAATCTTGCTAGTTTCAATCTAAAACGATGTATCCCGTTGTTTTGAGCCGGAATACAAGTTTTCGCGCAGTTCTGAGAGAAAAAGTTTACACCTTTCTCTCGCCTACTCTTCGAAGACTTGACAAATCGATGCTCGTGAATCTTGCTATTTTCGATCTAAAACGATGTATCCCGTTGTTTTGAGACGGAATACAAGTTTTCGCGCAGTTCTGAGAGAAAAAGTTTACACCTTTCTCTCGCCTACTCTTCGACGACTTGTAAAATCGATGCTCGTAAATCTGGCTAGTTTCGATCTAAAACAATGTATCCCGTTGTTTTGAGCCGGAATACATGTTTTCGCACAGTTCTGAGGGAAAAGGTTGCACCTTTTTCTCGTCTACTCTTCGACGACTTGTAAAATCGATGCTCGTGAATCTTGCTAGTTTCGATCTAAAATGATGTATCCCGTTGTTTTGAGCCTGAATACATGTTTTCGCGCAGTTCTGAGAGAAAAAGTTTACACCTTTCTCTCGTCTACTCTTCGACGACTTGTAAACTCGATGCTCGTGAATATTGCTAGTTTCAATCTAAAACGATGAATCCCGTTGTTTTGAGCCGGAATACAAGTTTTCGCGCAGTTCTGAGAGAAAACATTTGCACCTTTTTTTCATCTACTCTTCGACGACTTGTAAAATCGATGCTCGTGAATCTTGCTAGTTTCGATCTAAAACGATGTATCCCGTTGTTTTGAGCCAGAATACAAGTTTTCGCGAAGTTCTGAGAGAAGTTTACACCTTTCTCTCGTCTACTCTTCGAAGAATTGCAAAATCGATGCTCGTGAATCTTGCTAGTTTCGATTTAAAACGATGTGTCCCGTTGTTTTGAGCCGGAATACCAGTTTTCGCGCAGTTCTGAGAGAAAAAATTTACACCTTTTTCTCGTCTACTCTTCGACCACTTGTAAAAACGAAGCTCGTGAATTTTGCTTGTTTCGATTTAAAACGATGTATCCCGTTGTTTTGAGCCGGAATACAAGTTTTCGCGCAGTTCTGAGAGAAAAAATTTACACCTTTTTTTCATCTACTCTTCGACGACTTGTAAAATCGATGCTCCTGAATCTTGCTAGTTTCGATCTAAAACGATGAATCCCGTTGTTGTGAGCCGGAATACAAGTTTTCGCGCAGTTCTGAGAGAAAACATTTACACCTTTTTTTCATCTACTCTTCGACGACTTGTAAAATCGATGTTCGTGAATCTTGCTAGTTTCGATCTAAAACGATGTATCCCGTTGTTTTGAGCCGGAATACATGTTTTCGCACAGTTCTGAGGGAAAAGGTTGCACCTTTTTCTCGTCTACTCTTCGACGACTTGTAAAATCGATGCTCGTGAATCTTGCTAGTTTCGATCTAAAACGATGTATCCCGTTGTTTTGAGCCGGAATACAAGTCTTCGCGCAGTCCTTAGAGAAAAAGTTTGCACCTTTCTCTCATCTACTCTTCGACGACTTGTAAAATCGATGCTCGTGAATCTTGCTATTTTTGATCTAAAACGATGTATCCCGCTGTTTTGAGACGGAATACAAGTTTTCGCGCAGTTCTGAGAGAAAAAGTTTACACCTTTCTCTCGCCTACTCTTCGACGACTTGTAAAATCGATGCTCGTAAATCTGGCTAGTTTCGATCTAAAACGATGTATCCCGTTGTTTTGAGCCGGAATACAAGTTTTCGCGCAGTTCTGAGAGAAAAAGTTTGCACCTTTCTCTCGTCTACTCTTCCACGACTTGTAAAATCGATGATCGTGATTCTTGCTAGATTCGATCTAAAATGATGTATCCCGTTGTTTTGAGCCTGAATACATGTTTTCGCGCAGTTCTGAGAGAAAAAGTTTACACTTTCTCTCGTCTACTCTTCGACGACTTGTAAACTCGATGCTCGTGAATATTGCTAGTTTCAATCTAAAACGATGAATCCCGTTGTTTTGAGCCGGAATACAAGTTTTCGCGCAGTTTCTGAGAGAAAACATTTGCACCTTTTTTTCATCTACTCTTCGACGACTTGTAAAATTGATGCTCGTGAATCTTGCTAGTTTCGATCTAAAACGATGTATCCCGTTGTTTTGAGCCGGAATACAAGTTTTCGCGCAGTTCTGAGAGAAGTTTACACCTTTCTCTCGTCTACTCTTCGAAGAATTGCAAAATCGATGCTCGTGAATCTTGCTAGTTTCGATTTAAAACGATGTATCCCGTTGTTTTGAGCCGGAATACCAGTTTTCGCGCAGTTCTGAGAGAAAAAATTTACACCTTTTTCTCGTCTACTCTTCGACCACTTGTAAAAACGATGCTCGTGAATTTTGCTTGTTTCGATCTAAAACGATGTATCCCGTTGTTTTGAGCCGGAATACAAGTTTTCGCGCAGTTCTGAGAGAAAAAATTTACACCTTTTTTTTATCTACTCTTCGACGACTTGTAAAATCGATGCTCCTGAATCTTGCTAGTTTCGATCTAAAACGATGAATCCCGTTGTTGTGAGCCGGAATACAAGTTTTCGCGCAGTTCTGAGAGAAAAACATTTACACCTTTTTTTCATCTACTCTTCGACGACTTGTAAAATCGATGTTCGTGAATCTTGCTAGTTTCGATCTAAAACGATGTATCCCGTTGTTTTGAGCCGGAATAGATGTTTTCGCACAGTTCTGAGGGAAAAGGTTGCACCTTTTTCTCGTCTACTCTTCGACGACTTGTAAAATCGATGCTCGTGAATCTTGCTAGTTTCGATCTAAAACGATGTATCCCGTTGTTTTGAGCCGGAATACAAGTCTTCGCGCAGTCCTTAGAGAAAAAGTTTGCACCTTTCTCTCATCTACTCTTCGACGACTTGTAAAATCGATGCTCGTGAATCTTGCTAGTTTCAATCTAAAACGATGTATCCCGTTGTTTTGAGCCGGAATACAAGTTTTCGCGCAGTTCTGAGAGAAAAAGTTTACACCTTTCTCTCGTCTACTCTTCGACGACTTCTAAAAACGATGCTCGTGAATTTTGCTTGTTTCGATCTAAAACGATGTATCCCGTTGTTTTGAGCCGGAATACAAGTTTTCGCGCAGTTCTGAGAGAAGTTTACACCTTTCTCTCGTCTACTCTTCGAAGAATTGCAAATCGATGCTCGTGAATCTTGCTAGTTTCGATTTAAAACGATGTATCCCGTTGTTTTGAGCCGGAATACCAGTTTTCGCGCAGTTCTGAGAGAAAAAATTTACACCTTTTTCTCGTCTACTCTTCGACCACTTGTAAAAACGATGCTCGTGAATTTTGCTTGTTTCGATCTAAAACGATGTATCCCGTTGTTTTGAGCCGGAATACAAGTTTTCGCGCAGTTCTGAGAGAAAAAATTTACACCTTTTTTTCATCTACTCTTCGACGACTTGTAAAATCGATGCTCCTGAATCTTGCTAGTTTCGATCTAAAACGATGAATCCCGTTGTTGTGAGCCGGAATACAAGTTTTCGCGCAGTTCTGAGAGAAAACATTTACACCTTTTTTTCATTTACTCTTCGACGACTTGTAAAATCGATGTTCGTGAATCTTGCTAGTTTCGATCTAAAACGATGTATCCCGTTGTTTTGAGCCGGAATACATGTTTTCGCACAGTTCTGAGGGAAAACGTTGCACCTTTTTCTCGTCTACTCTTCGACGACTTGTAAACTCGATGCTCGTGAATATTGCTAGTTTCGATCTAAAACGATGAATCCCGTTGTTTTGAGCCGGAATACAAGTTTTCGCGCAGTTCTGAGAGAAAACATTTGCACCTTTTTTTCATCTACTCTTCGACGACTTGTAAACTCGATGCTCGTGAATATTGCTAGTTTCGATCTAAAACGATGAATCCCGTTGTTTTGAGCCGGAATACAATTTTTCGCGCAGTTCTGAGAGAAAAAGTTTACACCTTTCTCTCGTCTACTCTTCGACGACTTGTAAAATCGATGCTCGTGAATCTTGCTAGTTTCGATCTAAAACGATGTATCCCGTTGTTTTGAGCCGCAATACAAGTTTTCGCGCAGTTCTGAGAGAAGTTTACACCTTTCTCTCGTCTACTCTTCGAAGACTTGACAAATCGATGCTCGTGAATCTTGCTATTTTCGATCTAAAACGATGTATCCCGTTGTTTTGAGACGGAATACAAGTTTTCGCGCAGTTCTGAGAGAAAAAGTTTACACCTTTCTCTCGCCTACTCTTCGACGACTTGTAAAATCGATGCTCGTAAATCTGGCTAGTTTCGATCTAAAACGATGTATCCCATTGTTTTGAGCCGGAATACAAGTTTTCGCGCAGTTCTGAGAGAAAAAGTTTGCACCTTTCTCTCGTCTACTCTTCCACGACTTGTAAAATCGATGATCGTGATTCTGCTAGATTCGATCTAAAATGATGTATCCCGTTGTTTTGAGCCTGAATACATGTTTTCGCGCAGTTCTGAGAGAAAAAGTTTACACCTTTCTCTCGTCTACTCTTCGACGACTTGTAAACTCGATGCTCGTGAATATTGCTAGTTTCAATCTAAAACGATGAATCCCGTTGTTTTGAGCCGGAATACAAGTTTTCGCGCAGTTCTGAGAGAAAACATTTGCACCTTTTTTTCATCTACTCTTCGACGACTTGTAAAATCGATGCTCGTGAATCTTGCTAGTTTCGATCTAAAACGATGTATCCCGTTGTTTTGAGCCGGAATACAAGTTTTCGCGGAGTTCTGAGAGAAGTTTACACCTTTCTCTCGTCTACTCTTCGAAGAATTGCAAAATCGATGCTCGTGAATCTTGCTAGTTTCGATTTAAAACGATGTATCCCGTTGTTTTGAGCCGGAATACCAGTTTTCGCGCAGTTCTGAGAGAAAAAATTTACACCTTTTTCTCGTCTACTCTTCGACCACTTGTAAAAACGATGCTCGTGAATTTTGCTTGTTCGATCTAAAACGATGTATCCCGTTGTTTTGAGCCGGAATACAAGTCTTCGCGCAGTCCTTAGAGAAAAAGTTTGCACCTTTCTCTCATCTACTCTTCGACGACTTGTAAAATCGATGCTTGTGAATCTTGCTAGTTTCAATCTAAAACGATGTATCCCGTTGTTTTGAGCCGGAATACAAGTTTTCGCGCAGTTCTGAGAGAAAAAGTTTACACCTTTCTCTCGTCTACTCTTCGACGACTTCTAAAAACGATGCTCGTGAATTTTGCTTGTTTCGATCTAAAACGATGTATCCCGTTGTTTTGAGCCGGTACAAGTTTTCGCGCAGTTCTGAGAGAAAAAGTTTGCACCTTTCTCTCGACTACTCTTCGACGACTTGTAAAATCGATGCTCGTGATCTTGCTAGTTTCGATATAAAACGATGTATCCCTTTGTTTTGAACCGGAATAGAAGTTTTCGCGCAGTTCTGAGAGAAAAAATTTACACCTTTTTTTCCTCTACTCTTCGACGACTTGTAAAATCGATGCTCGTGAATCTTGCTAGTTTCGATCTATAACGATGTATCCCGTTGTTTTGAGCTGGAATACAAGTTTTCGCGCAGTTCTGAGAGAAAAATTTACACCTTTCCCTCGTCTACTCTTCGACGACTTGTAAAAACGATGGTCCTAAAATGATGTATCCCGTTGTTTTGAGCCGGAACACAAGTTTTCGCGCAGTTCTGAGAGAAAAATTTTACACCTTTTTTTTATCTACTCTTCGACGACTTGTAAAATCGATGCTCGTGAATCTTGCTAGTTTCGATCTAGAACGATGTATCTCGTTGTTTTGAGCCGGAATACACGTTTTCGCGCAGTTCTGAGAGAAAAAGTGAACACCTTTCTCTCGTCTACTCTTCGACGACTTGTAAAAACGATGCTCGTGAATTTTGCTTGTTTCGATCTAAAACGATGTATCCCGTTGTTTTGAGCCGGAATACAAGTTTTCGTGCAGTTCTGAGAGAAGAAGTTTACACCTTTCTCTCGTGTACTCTTCGACTTGTAAAGTCGATGCTCGTGAATCTTGCTAGTTTCGATCTAAAACGATGTATCCCGTTGTTTTGAGCCGGTATACAAGTTTTCGCGCAGTTCTGAGAGAAGAATTTTACACCTTTCTCTCGTCTACTCTTCGAAGAATTGCAAAATCGATGCTCGTGAATCTTGCTAGTTTCGATATAAAACGATGTATCCCGTTGTTTTGAGCCGGAATACCAGTTTTCGCGCAGTTCTGAGAGAAAAAGTTTAAACCTTTCTCTCGTCTACTCTTCGACCACTTGTAAAATCGATGCTCGTGAATCTGGCTAGTTTCAATCTAAAACGATGAATCTCGTTGTTTTGAGCCGGAAAACAAGTTTTCGCGCAGTTCTGAGAGAAAAAATTTACACCTTTTTCTCGTCTACTCTTCGACGACTTGTAAAAAAGATGATCGTGAATTTTTCTTGTTTCGATCTAAAACGATGTATCCCGTTGTTTTGAGCCGGAATACAAGTTTTCGCGCAGTTCTGAGAGAAAAAGTTTGCACCTTTCTCTCGTCTACTCTTCGACGACTTGTAAAATCGATGCTCGCGAATCGTGCTAGTTTCGATCTAAAACGATGTATCCCGTTGTTTTGAGCCGGAATACAAGTTTTCGCGCACTTCTGAGAGAAAAAGTTTACACCTTTCTCTCGTCTATTCTTCGACGACTTGTAAACTCGATGCTCGTGGATATTGCAAGTTTCGATCTAAAACGATGAATCCCGTTGTTTTGAGCCGGAATACAAGTTTTCGCGCAGTTCTGAGAGAAAACATTTGCACCTTTTTTTCATCTACTCTTCGACGACTTGTAAAATCGATGCTCGTGAATCTTGCTAGTTTCGATCTAAAACGATGTATCCCGTTGTTTTGAGCCGGAATACAAGTTTTCGCGCATGCACCTTTCTCTCGTCTACTCTTCGACGACTTGTAAAATCGATGCTCGTGAATCTTGCTAGATTCAATCTAAAACGACGTATCCCGTTGTTTTGAGGTGGAATACAAGTTTTCGCGCAGTTCTGAGAGGAAACGTTTGCACCTTTCTCTCGTCTACTCTTCGACGACATGTAAAACCGATGCTCGTGAATCTTGCTAGATTCGATCTAAAATGATGCATCCCGTTGTTTTGAGCCGGAATACAAGTTTTCATGCAGTTCTGAGAGAAAAAGTTTACACCTTTCTCTCGTCTACTCTTCGACGAATTGTAAAATCGATGCTCGTGAATCTTGCTAGTTTCGATGTACAATGATGTATACCGTTGTTTTGAGCCGGAATACAAGTTTTCGCGCAGTTCTGAGAGAAGTTTACACCTTTCTCTCGTCTAATCTTCGAAAACTTGAAAAATCGATGCGCGTGAATCTTGCTAGTTTCGATCTAAAACGATGTATCCCGTTGTTTTGAGACGGAATACTAGTTTTCGCGCACTTCTGAGAGAAAAATTTTACACCTTTTTTCATCTACTCTTCGACGACTTGTAAAATTGATGCTCGTGAATCTTGCTAGTTTCGATCTAAAACGATGAATCCCGTTGTTTTGAGCCGGAATACAAGTTTTCGCGCACTTCTGAGAGAAAACATTTGCACCTTTTTTTCATCTACTCTTCGACGACTTGTTAAATCGATGCTCGTGAATCTTGCTAGTTTCGATCTAAAACGATGTATCCCGTTGTTTTGAGCCGGAATGCAAGTTTTCGCACAGTTCTGAGAGAAAAAGTTTGCACCTTTCTCTCGTCAACTCTTCGACGCCTTGTAAAATCGATGCTCGTGAATCTTGCTAGTTTCGATCTAAAACGATGTATCCCGTTGTTTTGAGCCGGAATACAAGTTTTCGCGCAGTTCTGAGAGAAAAAGTTTACACCTTTCTCTCGTCTACTCTTCGACGACTTGTAAAATCGATGCTCGCGAATCGTGCTAGTTTCGATCTAAAACGATGTATCCCGTTGTTTTGAGCCGGAATACAAGTTTTCGCGCAGTTCTGAGCGAAGAAGTTTACACCTTTCTCTCGTCTTCTCTTCGAAAACTTGAAAAATCGATGCTCGTGAATCTTGCTAGTTTCGATCTAAAACGATGTATCCCGTTGTTTTGAGACGGAATACAAGTTTTCGCGCACTTCTGAGAGAAAAAGTTTACACCTTTCTCTCGTCTATTCTTCGACGACTTGTAAACTCGATGCTCGTGGATATTGCAAGTTTCGATCTAAAACAATGAATCCCGTTGTTTTGAGCCGGAATACAAGTTTTCGCGCAGTTCTGAGAGAAAACATTTACACCTTTTTTGCATCTACTCTCGACGACTTGTAAAATCGATGTTCGTGAATCTTGCTAGTTTCGACCTAAAACGATGTATCCCGTTGTTTTGAGCCGGAATACATGTTTTCGCTCAGTTCTGAGGGAAAAGGTTGCACCTTTTTCTCGTCTACTCTTCGACGACTTGTAAAATCGATGCTCGTGAATCTTGCTAGTTTCGATCTAAAACGATGTATCCCGTTGTTTTGAGCCGGAATACAAGTCTTCGCGCAGTTCTTAGAGAAAAAGTTTGCACCTTTCTCTCATCTACTCTTCGACGACTTGTAAAATCGATGCTCGTGAATCTTGCTAGTTTCAATCTAAAACGATGTATCCCGTTGTTTTGAGCCGGAATACAAGTTTTCGCGCAGTTCTGAGAAAAAGTTTGCACCTTTCTCTCGTCTACTCTTCGACGACTTGTAAAATCGATGCTCGTGATTCTTGCTAGTTTCGATATAAAACGATGTATCCCTTTGTTTTGAGCCGGAATAGAAGTTTTCGCGCAGTTCTGAGAGAAACAATTTACACCTTTTTTCCTCTACTCTTCGACGACTTGTAAAATCGATGCTCGTGAATCTTGCTAGTTTCGATCTATAACGATGTATCCTGTTGTTTGAGCCAGAATACAAGTTTTCGCGCAGTTCTGAGAGAAAAATTTACACCTTTCTCTCGTCTACTCTTCGTCGACTTGTAAAAACGATGCTCGTGAATTTTGCTTGTTTCGATCTAAAACGATGTATCCCGTTGTTTTGAGCCGGAATACAATTTTCGCGCAGTTCTGAGAGAAGAATTTTACACCTTTCTCTCGTCTACTCTTCGAAGACTTGCAAAATCGATGCTCGTGAATCTGGCTAGTTTCGATCTAAAACTGTGTATCCCTTTGTTTTGAGCCGGAATACAAATTTTCACGCAGTTCTGAGAGAAAAAGTTTACACCTTTCTCTCGTCTACTCTTCGACGACTTGTAAAGTCGATGCTCGTGAATCTTGCTATTTTCAATCTAAAACGATGTATCCCGTTGTTTTGAGCCGGAATACAAGTTTTCGCGCAGTTCTGAGACAAAAAGTTTACACCTTTCTCTCGTCTACTCTTCGACGACTTCTAAAAACGATGCTCGTGAATTTTGCTTGTTTCGATCTAAAACGATGTATCCCGTTGTTTTGAGCCGGTACAAGTTTTCGCGCAGTTCTGAGAGAAAAAGTTTGCACCTTTCTCTCGACTACTCTTCGACGACTTGTAAAATCGATGCTCGTGATCTTGCTAGTTTCGATATAAAACGATGTATCCCTTTGTTTTGAGCCGGAATAGAAGTTTTCGCGCAGTTCTGAGAGAAAAAATTTACACCTTTTTTTCCTCTACTCTTCGACGACTTGTAAAATCGATGCTGGTGAATCTTGCTAGTTTCGATCTATAACGATGTATCCCGTTGTTTTGAGCCGGAATACAAGTTTTCGCGCAGTTCTGAGAGAAAACTTTACACCTTTCTCTCGTCTACTCTTCGACGACTTGTAAAAACGATGGTCCTAAAACGATGTATCCCGTTGTTTTGAGCCGGAACACAAGTTTTCGCGCAGTTCTGAGAGAAAAAATTTTACACCTTTTTTTTATCTACTCTTCGACGACTTGTAAAATCGATGCTCGTGAATCTTGGTGCTAGTTTTTTTCGATCTAGAACGATGTATCTCGTTGTTTTGAGCCGGAATACACGTTTTCGCTCAGTTCTGAGAGAAAAAGTTTACACCTTTCTCTCGTCTACTCTTCGACGACTTGTAAAAACGATGCTCGTGAATTTTGCTTGTTTCGATCTAAAACGATGTATCCCGTTGTTTTGAGCCGGAATACAAGTTTTCGTGCAGTTCTGAAAGAAGAAGTTTACACCTTTCTCTCGTGTAATCTTCGACTTGTAAAGTCGATGCTCGTGAATCTTGCTAGTTTCGATCTAAAACGATGTATCCCGTTGTTTTGAGCCGGTATACAAGTTTTCGCGCAGTTCTGAGAGAAGAATTTTACACCTTTCTCTCGTCTACTCTTCAAAGAATTGCAAAATCGATGCTCGTGAATCTTGCTAGTTTCGATATAAAACGATGTATCCCGTTGTTTTGAGCCAGAATACCAGTTTTCGCGCAGTTCTGAGAGAAAATTTTAAACCTTTCTCTCGTCTACTCTTCGACCACTTGTAAAATCGATGCTCGTGAATCTGGCTAGTTTCAATCTAAAACGATGTATCCCGTTGTTTTGAGCCGGAATAGAAGTTTTCGCGCAGTTCTGAGAGAAAAAATTTACACCTTTTTTCCTCTACTCTTCGACGACTTGTAAATCGATGCTCGTGAATCTTGCTAGTTTCGATCTATAACGATGTATCCTGTTGTTTGAGCCAGAATACAAGTTTTCGCGCAGTTCTGAGAGAAAAATTTACACCTTTCTCTCGTCTACTCTTCGTCGACTTGTAAAAACGATGCTCGTGAATTTTGCTTGTTTCGATCTAAAACGATGTATCCCGTTGTTTTGAGCCGGAATACAAATTTTCGCGCAGTTCTGAGAGAAGAATTTTACACCTTTCTCTCGTCTACTCTTCGAAGACTTGCAAAATCGATGCTCGTGAATCTGGCTAGTTTCGATCTAAAACTGTGTATCCCTTTGTTTTGAGCCGGAATACAAATTTTCACGCAGTTCTGAGAGAAAAAGTTTACACCTTTCTCTCGTCTACTCTTCGACGACTTGTAAAGTCGATGCTCGTGAATCTTGCTAGTTTCAATCTAAAACGATGTATCCCGTTGTTTTGAGCCGGAATACAAGTTTTCGCGCAGTTCTGAGACAAAAAGTTTACACCTTTCTCTCGTCTACTCTTCGACGACTTCTAAAAACGATGCTCGTGAATTTTGCTTGTTTCGATCTAAAACGATGTATCCCGTTGTTTTGAGCGGTACAAGTTTTCGCGCAGTTCTGAGAGAAAAAGTTTGCACCTTTCTCTCGACTACTCTTCGACGACTTGTAAAATCGATGCTCGTGATCTTGCTAGTTTCGATATAAAACGATGTATCCCTTTGTTTTGAGCCAGAATAGAAGTTTTCGCGCAGTTCTGAGAGAAAAAATTTACACCTTTTTTTCCTCTACTCTTCGACGACTTGTAAAATCGATGCTGGTGAATCTTGCTAGTTTCGATCTATAACGATGTATCCCGTTGTTTTGAGCCGGAATACAAGTTTTCGCGCAGTTCTGAGAGAAAACTTTACACCTTTCTCTCGTCTACTCTTCGACGACTTGTAAAAACGATGGTCCTAAAACGATGTATCCCGTTGTTTTGAGCCGGAACACAAGTTTTCGCGCAGTTCTGAGAGAAAAATTTTACACCTTTTTTTTATCTACTCTTCGACGACTTGTAAAATCGATGCTCGTGAATCTTGCTAGTTTCGATCTAGAACGATGTATCTCGTTGTTTTGAGCCGGAATACACGTTTTCGCGCAGTTCTGAGAGAAAAAGTTTACACCTTTCTCTCGTCTACTCTTCGACGACTTGTAAAAACGATGCTCGTGAATTTTGCTTGTTTCGATCTAAAACGATGTATCCCGTTGTTTTGAGCCGGAATACAAGTTTTCGTGCAGTTCTGAGAGAAGAAGTTTACACCTTTCTCTCGTGTACTCTTCGACTTGTAAAGTCGATGCTCGTGAATCTTGCTAGTTTCGATCTAAAACGATGTATCCCGTTGTTTTGAGCCGGTATACAAGTTTTCGCGCAGTTCTGAGAGAAGAATTTTACACCTTTCTCTCGTCTACTCTTCAAGGAATTGCAAAATCGATGCTCGTGAATCTTGCTAGTTTCGATATAAAACGATGTATCCCGTTGTTTTGAGCCAGAATACCAGTTTTCGCGCAGTTCTGAGAGAAAATTTTAACCTTTCTGTCGTCTACTCTTCGACCACTTGTAAAATCGATGCTCGTGAATCTGGCTAGTTTCAATCTAAAACGATGTATCCCGTTGTTTTGAGCCGGAATACAAGTTTTCGCGCAGTTCTGAGAGAAAAGTTTGCACCTTTCTCTCGTCTACTCTTCGACGACTTGTAAAATCGATGCTCGCGAATCGTGCTAGTTTCGATCTAAAACGATTTATCCCGTTGTTTTGAGCCGGAATACAAGTTTTCGCGCAGTTCTGAGCGAAGAAGTTTACACCTTTCTCTCGTCTACTCTTCGAAAACTTGAAAAATCGATGCTCGTGAATCTTGCTAGTTTCGATCTAAAACGATGAATCCCGTTGTTTTGAGCCGGAATACAAGTTTTCGCGCAGTTCTGAGAGAAAACATTTGCACCTTTTTTTCATCTACTCTTCGACGACTTGTAAAATCGATGCTCGTGAATCTTGCTAGTTTCGATCTAAAACGATGTATCCCGTTGTTTTGAGCCGGAATACAAGTTTTCGCGCATGCACCTTTCTCTCGTCTAATCTTCGAAAACTTGAAAAATCGATGCGCATGAATCTTGCTAGTTTCGATCTAAAACGATGTATCCCGTTGTTTTGAGACGGAATACTAGTTTTCGCGCAGTTCTGAGAGAAAAAGTTTACACCTTTCTCTCGTCTACTCTTCGACGACTTGTAAAATCGATGCTCGTGAATCTGGCTAGTTTCGATCTAAAACAATGTTTCTCGTTGTTTTGAGCCGGAATACAAGTTTTCGCGCCGTTCTGA